>NC_083333.1:47105693-47347543 GCF_963455315.2 Globicephala melas | reverse complement strand
ATTTATTGTTTTGCTCCCATATTTCTGTTCCCTACTTCCAGCCTTCCATCAATTCCTTTTCTTTGCCCTTGCTGTTTGTCTGTGGCTTTGCGTTTCGGCTTCCCAGATTCCCAATAATCCCTTCTCACAATAATTCTCCAATTCTTCCTTTTGCTCTGTATCTAGACTCTAGTATAGTTAGGTTACAGGTAAAGCTAATCTCCCTTAAGGGGTTAATGAGCCACATTAATTTGGTGGTGGTGGGGGGGAATGTGTCCTTTTAATAAGGCCCACATGCCATATAGTCTCAAATACTCATGGGCCCAGTCAGCCTTCTTTGCAAAGCAGATCTTTTCCCTCCTCAGGAGTGCATACTGCTTCACAGGTGTTTGTGATTTGTTAAGTGGCATCTTCTCCCCTTGTATTATATGAAAAAGATTAAAAATTTCCCATTTTCTGCTCTGTGATCTGAGCCTTCTACCTTTAAGAGTATCATTCCTTAAAGTAGTACCAGGGACTTCCCTGGTGGTCCAGTGGTTAAGACTCCACGTTTCCACTGCAAGGGGCACGGGTTCAATCCCTGTTGGGGGAAATAAGATCCCCTCGTGCCGCATGGCATGGCCAAAAAAAAAAAGTAGTACCAAATTTTAATGTTACTCATAATAAAAATCTTCGTGTAGTGTAATATAATTAACAAAACATGTTCATGTATATCATTTTTGATCCTCACAGCAGTCCAGTGTGATAGGGAATATCATCTCCATCATCATAGATAACGATACCCAGGAGTTTTGATTGCTTACTATGTGCTGAGTTCTGTGCTAAGGGCTTTACGTATATTGGATAACTTGATCTTCATCATACAGATGAGGAAACTAAAGCTCAGAGAAGAAAACTGACTTGCTTTAACAAAAGCAATATACAAAATCAATAGCTTTCTGAGATACCAGTAATAAAGAGTTGAAAAATATAATGGCGGGGGTGGGGTGGGAATCCCATTCAGAGTAGCAAGAAAAATGCAAAACATATAGGAATATTTAAAAACTGGCAAAATCCCACCATACCTACACTGTAGACCAAGACATCCTGGGATGGATGCCACAGTGAACTGTCAGGTGCACTGAAGGATATTTCAGATTTTTGAGAGAAACACTATGATATGTGATATCTGTTGGATGCCTCGCCAACTACTAGTTTTAAGTAGTTCATGGTTTAACATGAGGTACTGCTACATTCCTTCTGACACTGTCCTATCTTTGCAAAGCTGGGTTTTCAGTTTCTGTGGGGGAAAAAAAAAGTTCTACACAAAAATCAGTGCAGAACAAAACGTGAGGGTGGCTATGTCCAAGCTGATTCCAAGGTTTGCAATGTCGTATGGGTGCAAATATCTCATTAGTAAGTAACTGTAATTATTTAAGAATAGAATAAAATTTTTTCAGTTACGTGTATTATACAGTTGACCCTTGAACAATGCCAGGGTTAGGGGCATCGACCCTCAGCAGTTGAAAATCCGAGTGTAACTTATAGTTGGCCATCATATATATGGTTCCTCCGTATCCATGGATGCACATCTGTAGGTTCAACCAACCACAGATGGTACAGTACTGTTGGATTTACTGTTGAAAATGTCCACACAGAAGTGGACCTGCACAGTTCAAACCCACGTTGTTCGTGGCATAAATACTTATGAAGCTGTCTGGGTCAGCTTCCTTAATAATTAGAAATATTAGGCATATCTTTTTGCCTAAAGGTGTTATGAAAAAATTACAGAGACAGTAAAGGTGCTGTGAACCAAGAACGAGTGGGAATTTCTGGCATAATCTATATAAAGAAAACTATAAAACTTTAAAAAATACACTTAAATAACTGGAAAAAACATACCATGTTTCTTGTTGGGAAGAGTTAATATTATGAAGCTCTCGGATCTTCCTAAATTGATTTATAAACCTAATGCAATCTGAATCAAAATCATTATGGAAAGTTTTGGGGAATTAAAAAAAAAATGAGCCTATCTGTAAAAAGACAAAAATAGCTAATAAAACTTGGGGGAAAATTAAGAATGTGAGGAACTCTGGCCCATTAAAGTAGTTAAAATAGTGTGGTGTTAGTCCAAGAATAGAACAAAAAACAGAATATAAAGCCTGGTAATTGAGTTAAGATTATTATAAAAGTGAAGAAAGTATGAATTATTCAATAAATGGTATTGGAGCAACTTATTAACATTCTGGAAAATACTTGCAGATAGATTATAAAAATGTTCAACTTCACTGGGGATCAAAAATACCAGTTAAAATAACAATTGCTGTTTTTATCCTATTTTATTAATTTACAGTAAACAGTGTTGGCAAGGGTGGAGAAAAAATTAAAGAGGGGAAACAAGCACTACCATATACTGCTGGTGGGAGTGTAGCTCTTGGAAGGACAATTTGAAATTATCCAAAAAAATCTTTAAAAAAATGGACATACTGGGCTTCCCTGGTGGTGCAGTGGTTGGGAGTCCACCTGCCAATGAGGGGGACGCGGGTTCGTGCCCCGGTCCGGGGGGATCCCGCATGCCGCGGAGCGGCTGGGCCCGTGGGCCACGGCCGCTGGGCCTGCGTGTCCGGAGCTTGTGCTCCGCAACGGGAGAGGCCGCGGCGGTGAGAGGCCCGCGTACCACAAAACAACAACAACAAAACAAAACAAAACAAAAATGGACATACTTTTTGACCAGTAATTTCACTTTTAGAGATTAACCCAAAGGGAATAGCCAGAGATATTCTTCAAAGTTTACATACAAGAATGACCAGCCCAGGGATATAGCAGTAAAAACCAGGATAGTCTGTATGTTCAAATATGATATATTCATTATAATGATTTATATGAAGCCATTAAATATCATATTCTCAAATAATACTGTAAGAATATATAAAATTTCTCCCTAAATAATATTTAGTAAAAAGAAATTACAAAAGCCCTTTTCTATTATGATCCCAATTATGTAGGAAAAAAGGTGTGTATATATATATATATATATATATATATGACAGAAAGAATATAATATACATTAATAACTGTGATCTCTTGGTAGGACTGTAGCTGATTTTTACTATTTCTTCATAATTGTTTATATGTTCCAACTTTTCAAAATGAATAATTATTATAAATATAGTTTAAAAACCTTAATCAATAATAAGGTCTTTCAGCTAGTAAGTGGTACAGCTGAGATACAAACCTAAGGCTTCGAGATTACTCAACAAGCAATCTTCACTGCTCTTCAAGGTCATGATCAGCAGGACAGTGAGAAAAAAATGATCATATTCTCCTTTCTTTAATCCACAGCCAAATTATTCTGATACATAATACCTACCTGGATTCTCCTTCATCCTCCACGTGTTCACAATGGACAGAGTTGAGAGCACTGACTCTCTTATAATCTTGAGGGGTCAGATATAAATATTTGTATCCCTGTGGGAAACACAAATAGTTTTCAACTCATTATTTGCCATCACCACAGAAGACCCAGCAAGGCATGCATAATGCAGCTTGTTCCAAAGCTGGCTTTAAATCTCCAAATCGTGTCTCAGAGTTACTGTCTCATAGAATACTACCATAGACAGTTCTTTGAAAGACGGAAGTGCCTATTTCTGCAGTCACTGACTGTGTCCTTGAAACAAGATATCTTGTAGCTACAACTCCAGGTATACTCCACTCATTTCCTTTTCATCAAGGTTAAAGGGTCATTCTCTAATCTTTACTGACACCTCTATTAAAGATATCAACACAAAATTAAAGAATTATATGAATTACTATTCTTCATTTTCTCAAATCCATAGTACCATCAACGTATAGACGGGTCAAGGATAATTGAGAGCATCACAAAACCAGGATATTCAATCTTAAAATCAGAAGTCTATGCAGTGCTAATGATCAGTAATCACTGAGCTCATACCTTTTGCTTTTCTAAATAAACAAATTCTAATCCCTATGTACATTAAAAAATTATACTAACACTTCATAACTGACTTATTTTTATACATTCACATACACACTCACATAGAAACTAGTTATTTAATATGTGTGTTCACCTTAAGTGAATCAGTCACTCAGAAAAAAAAAAAGGAAGCAGAGAAAAACTTTTAAAATACTATGAGAAATTATGTCCACCATTTAACTGAATTTGTCCCACAGGGAGCACAACATGCCAGAGACATGAATTTGAATTTGCCACTGATTTTGCCTGACTTATGACGAGAATGCCCCGTAGCACTGAGTGTCAGTAGTATGTCTGTCAGCACATATTTACTGAGTGCCTATTATGTGCAAGATACTGTTTAAGACACAGAACAAACAGAAAGGAAGAAAACAGGCAAAAATTCCTGGCCTTGTACAACTCATCTTCTAGTAGGTGAGTCAGAAAATACACAAAATAAATAAGTTAAGCATACAGTGTTAATGGGAATAATGTTTAAGGAAAAAATAAAATAGAGGAAGGAGACAGGAGAGTTGGCAGAGTTGAACTTTTAGAAGAATAGCCGGGGAAGGCTTTAATGAAAATGTCATTTGAGCCAAGACCTGAAGAGCTGAGGAAATGAGACATGAGGATATTTGGGGGAAAAGCATTCAGGCAGAAGGAACCACAAGTGTGAAGCTGCTGAGTGTGTCCAGCAGGCTCAAGAAACAGTGAAAAGGCTGGTAGAGCCACAGTGTGGAATCAGGTGGGAGCAGCAAGAGAACAAGGACGGAGTGGTACTGGAAGGCCAATCTAGGGAGGGCCTTGCAGGTAACTATATGGTTTCTGGCCCTCACTTGAGTGAGCTGGGAAGCCTTTAAAGGGTTTTTTTTTTTTTTTTTAAGATATATATATATATATATTTAATGAATTTATTTATTTATTTTTGGCTGTGTTGGGTCTTCGTTTTTGTGCGAGGGCTTTCTCTAGTTGCGGTGAGCAAGGGCTACTCTTCATCGTGGTGCGCGGGCCTCTCACCGTCGCGGCCTTCTCTTGTTGCGGAGCACAGGCTCCAGACGCGCAGGCTCAGTAGCTGTGGTGCACGGGCTTAGTTGCTCCACGGCATGTGGGATTTTCCCAGACCAGGGATCGAACCCGTGTCCCCTGAATTGGCAGGCAGATTCTCAACCACTGCGCCACCAGGGAAGCCCTTTAAAGGGTTTTAATCAGAGGTAAGTTTTGAGTTGTGATCTGATTTACATTTAACTGGATCATTCCATTTTCTGTTGAGAGTAGACTTTGGGTAGGGGTAGGGGCAAGGCCAGAAGCAGGAATGTCAATTAGCAAACAATGCAATAAATGCAGTAAGAGGTGGCAGGGACTTGGACTACTGTGTAGCAGTGGAAGTGCTCAGAGATGGTTGGATTCTGGATATATTTTGAAGGTCAGGATGTACACATGAGTTATTGACAGAGAGGAAGTGGGATATGAGAAAGAGAGGTCAAGGATAACTCCAAGGTCTTTTACTTAAATGAGGAATAGAGGTATCATTTATTGAGACAGAGAATATTGTGGGAAGAACAGATTTAAGGAAAAAGATTAGAAGCTACGTTTAGGCAGATGTGCAGGTAGAGATGTTGAGTCTGGATACATGAATCTGAAGTTCAGGGGCAGGATATAAATTTGGAAGTTTATCAGTTTATAGATGGAATTTAAAGCTTTAAGACTGGATCACCAAGGGAAGGTGAATATAGAAAAGAGGAGAGGTCCAGGGACCAAGTCCTAAAACACCTTTTCGTTTTCCTTCTTACCTCACCTTCCATACAAGCTATCCTGCCACAGCACCAGGTGAGAGGCACTGGGCCCTGTGGGGTTGCGGCTGGGGAGTCCTAGACTTCTTGGTCCTGCCACAGCCTCTGGGGCACTGACATGTGTCTCCATTCACATTTTTTTTATAATTTAAAAAAATTGAGATAAAATTCACATAACATAATACTGGCCATTTTAAAGCGTACAGTTCAGTAGTTTTTCGTATATTCAGATGCTGTGTAACCACCACCGCTATCTAATTCCAGGATATTTCCATCACCCCCAAAAGAAATACTGTATTTATTAGAGGTCACCAACAATTCCCATATACTTTTAAAATGAATTTTACTGAAGCATAATTTACGTGCAATAAAATCCAACAGTTTTAAGTGTTGTAGTTTGATGAGTTCTGACAAATGTATACACTTGTGTGTAATCGCCACCACAATCAAAATATAGAATATTTCCATCATCCCCTGACACTCTTACATTTAAAGATGTAAAAGGCAGCAAAGGAAACTGAGAAAGAGTGGCTGGTGTGGGGCGGGGGGGGGGGGGGGGGGCGTAAAAAGGAGACTGTAGGTTCCTGGAAACCAAGAGGAGAAAGTATTTCAAGGATGAAGGAGTAACCAACCACATGGAATACTGCTGAAATGTCAAATAGGTGAGATTCAGATTTTAACAATATGGAATCAATGGCGACCCTGACAAAAGCAGCTCTGATGGAATGGTGAGGGTGCAAGGGGGACTGATATGGGTTCCAGAGGGGATGGGAGGGAGAAGAGTATCTGGAAACAGCAAGAAGAGAAACTCTTTTAAGAAGTCTTGCTGTAAAGGGAAGGAAAAAATGGGGTAGGGTTAGTGACTGGAGGGGTAAGTGTCTGTGTGCTAAAAAAGGAGTATATTTAATAGAGAGGGAAAAAGTGATGATGTAAGAAAGAAGGGGGAGAAGTTTTGATCTACATCCTTAAGTTGGCAATAAGGAAAAGGGTCAAGCATAGCGGGATTGGCCTTAGATAGAAGCAGGGACCGTTCATCAAAGTACCGGAGAGAAGGCGGAGAATAAGAGCAGAGATGCAGATATACAGGAGCTCGTGGAGGCTCTCTTCTAATTGCTTCCATTTTCTCAGTGAATTGGGAAGCAACATCATCAGCTAAGAGTGAGGATGAAGGAAGAGGGTGTTGGAGGTTTGAGGAGAGAGATGTCAAACTGTCAATCAGGAGGTTGGTAAGCTTGAATTTAAAGACCAGTCAACAGCACTGTGTATTTTTCTCCATCAGTGTTCAGGTATGCAGGTGAGGGAAAAGGAGTAGATGGAGAGAGTTGGATTTAAACAAGGTTTCTGTACAGACACGGAGTAAGCGGAATGAAGAGAAAAAGCAAAGAAATTGAAGGCATGGGAAAGGTAGTGATTACGATCATTAGCCTATGGTAGACTTTGGATTTAAGGCTGGATAGGAATAAAATGAGTAGGTAAGGAGGGAATGAAGAGCAGAAGAAAGGTGGCAGGATCAACAGTTGTAGGTCTTGATGAGTGCAAAGGATTACTGGACTTGGGGTACTAAAGAGAGTGAGCTGGAAAGATAGGACAGAGAAATGGCAAAGGAAGGGATGCTTGAAGTTGACATTATGGGGAATGAGAGGCTGATCTGGGATGTAGGATAGGACCACTAGGGGAGAGGAAGTCAAGGATCCAAGAGGCTAGACAATGGGATGAATCATCTATGTATATATAGCAATCGTCAAGAATGATAACAGGACTAGTAGTACTGGAGAGAGTGACAATGTGCCAGCAACTAAAAGATGCAAAGAAGAGGGAGTGGCCAAAGGGTAGGGAACACTATAATAAGGAGCAGTGATGGTGCGGCACAGTCTGATGCCATGAGATTCAAAGACAGGGGTTTTCAGAGAGAAGGGAGGGAAAAGGGTCTGGAAGTAGCAGTGAGGCACTAGCAAGAAGCTATTTTCCTCCAGGCTCAGTGGTACAAGAGAAAGAGAAACCAGTCACCATTTAAGAGGGCTACAGGGGAAGAAGAGTCTTCAGAGGACAGGCAGGTTTCAAGTAGAGCAAGATTAGAGAACAATCAGAGAAGAAGCTGAGGATATGAGAGATTTTGCTGATGACTGACCATAAGTCTTGGAAGCCAAAGGAGAATAATTTAAAGGTATATATTTTGGGCTTCCCTGGTGGTGCAGTGGTTAAGAATCCACCTGTCAACGCAGGGGACATGGGTTCGAGCCCTGGTCCGGGAAGATCCCTCATGCCACGGAGCAACTAAGCCCGCGAGCCACAACTACTGAGCCCACGCGCCACAACTACAGAAGCCCGTGTGCCTAGAACCTGTGCTCTGCAACAAGAGAAGCCACCACAATGAGAAGCCCACGCAGCACAATGAAGAGTAGCCCCTGCTCGCCACAACCAGAGAAAGCCCGCGCGCAGCAACAAAGACCCAATGCAGCCAAAAATAAATAAATTTATAAAAACAAAATAAACTTCTACCCCTCTCTACACACGTACACACACACACGCGCGCGCACACCCGTATGGTAACTTGAAGTATTATCTTTTCTTAGTCTGTACCTTGTAAGGATCCTCAGGATCTACCCAGGCTACGTGAAACATGTGACGAATTTCCTCTGCCAGTCCAATTCTTGCTCCACTGTTGGCTGCTACATAGATGCGTGGGATGCCCTCTGCTCTGGCAAGCTCAGAAGCTCTGAGAAACAGCAAATCCTCCTGGGGGCCAAAGGACCCAATTCGGTATGTGATATCATTGCCAATAACAATGATATCTCGGCCTTCTGGATATTCTGGACTTTTAAGGGTCATTTTCCAAGCTACCATGCCAATCTGCAAAGGCATAAACAAACAAACAAATAAATACAAGCTTCTTACATGCAGAATTATTTTTCAGGTTACTTGAAGATATCAGACTGCACGTAGACACAACCTGCAGGTAAAGATATGCATTGCTAAAGAGCCCAGCTCCCTGCGGGAAACTAGAACAAATATTCTAGCATACTTCTCTAAGATTATGTTGAGAATAGCTGGTTTACTGTATATGTATTTCACAGTTGTCTCAATTTCTTCTTTGGGTCTGTTCGAAGAAGATGGAAAAACCAAAGTCTAAATGCACTCAGGCTATGTGTGGAAGAATACTGGGCCACTGGGAATTAAATCCAGGATGCCCTACCTTACTACCCTACCTACTAAGATATCGCTTGTGAGATTCTTTCCAAGAAATCTTTAACACACAGGAGAACAGAAAGAGGACTACCTCTCATGGACTATACAACTTTTACAACCCTGGGTCCTTTTATTGTCCTCTAATATTTGACAGATAATAGCAACATTCTTTACAGGCTTGCTTCAGGTATCTTCCATTTCTGCAAGAATTTGCTGTAGCTCAACACTGCATCCTTGTGACCATCTCTTGCTGATTTCTCCCAACACTAGAAAACCAAAGGATGCAAGTAACCAACCTCTTGCTGCACTATGATATATATAAATCTCTGCGCACTGTTCAGTAGCATCTGGCCAGCCACACAAATAAATGATACTGACTTAATAGGCAGGGGTGACATGCCTCTTCCCAAACCCTCACAGCCCTCTCCTCTTTTAATCCCCTTCTATATGAGAACTAGTCACTCCTTCTACTTGTTTGTTCGCTAGTGCCCTTTCTTTTCTACTCACTCATTCCCCAGTTAACGGCTGCAGTTTTTCATGTCTGCCTGTCTGTTTCCCTATACCTAGATAAGTAATGCTTTCCATTCTTTTTTTTTCCTGTTTCTTTCTGTCTCCCCCGCTTCCCACCGCCACCACTCACCCCCAAACACAAAGCCTACCAGACGAGCATTCCTGGTCCTGCCTAATGGAGCCCAGCCACATCTGCAGCCTTGGTCCCTCATCCCTGGGCTGCTGCATATCACCTCATTGCGGAGCCAGCCATCAGGAAGGGCCATGAACAGATGTAAATAGCAGCATCCCTGGAAAGCCACATGTATCACCCAGACTCAACCGGGCCAGTGATCATAAGCTCTGAGTACACATTTCTCAATCCAATTGCACATCCACTGTAATCAGGCTGGTTGAAGCTTTCCACACAGCTATTTGTGATTCTCAGCATTAAGAAATATATATATATGAAACACCTACAGATAAATATAAGCTATTTAATATATACCACTGGCCAAATACAAATCAAAATCGATATAATACATAGAAAAAACATCCAGTCACCTTCTGAGGTAAGGCAGTATTACTCTATCTGCTCATTAAAGACAGAGAAAAGGAAGAAGAAACAGATCATCCAAAAAACAGCGCAGAGAAACTCCAAATATCAGGATAATTTCGGTCATAGTTTTTAAGAAGCTGATCAATATGGTGCCCACGTGGGGAAAAATATTTTAACTGCCTTCTCACGTGGCCCTCTAATCCAGCATCTCTTTTGTTTTTCAGGAAGGAAAAGCTATTTCCTCTAAATGCATTTGTAGTTAGGAAGATTGGGCTCTACACCAAATTTTATGACATATTAACTTTAGCCACCTAGGCCAGAGTAGCTTAGGTACAAGCCCAGAAGAATCTACTTTAGCATTTGCATGCGAATGCAAACACTGTGTCTATGTGGCACTGGGCAAGCAAATAACACTCTTATCTTTTGCTATTACCTGGGGACTCTGTGTCACTTGGGCAGTCAGTTCAGCAATTGGCCAGGTCATTATGCTTGCAATATTGACTGCTAATTATTAGTAGTACTTTTTAAAAAATTAATTAATGAATTTATTTTTGTCTGCGATCGGTGTTCGTTGCTGTGCGCAGGCTTTCTCTAGTTGCAGTGAGCGGGGGCTACTCTTGCGGTAAGCAGGCTTCTCATTGCGGTGGCTTCTCTTGTTGCGGAGCACAGGCTCTAGACGCATGGGCTTCAGTAGTTGTGGCTCGTGGGCTCTAGAGTGCAGGCTCAGTAGTCGTGATGCATGGGCTTAGTTGCTCCGTGGCATGTGGGATCTTCCCGGACCAGGGCTCGAACCCATGTCCCTGCATTGGCAGGCGGATCCTTAACCACTGTGTCACCAGCGAAGTCCCTTGACTTCTAATTAGGTGTCAACACAGCAGCACCAAGAACACACTACTCTTAATGTCTTTCTAAAATGTGTCCCTTATCAACTGTCCCCCTCCCCACTTAAAAAGTACCAGTACAGAATGAAGAGTGTTGTGTGAGTCTTGGTACAGTGAGATTCCTCATTGGAAGAGATTAAGTTTTGAATAAGCACAATGGATAAATCTCTAAGGAAGAATCTGTTGCTCAATTTATATTAAAAATTAGATTTTACTGCTAATCAAATGACGGGATACATAATGGTGAACATGGGCTTGGGAGTCAAACAAACTTGGATCCACATCTAAGCCCTACCACTTATTAACTGTGTGACCTTGGGAAAGTCACTTAACTTTATCGAGCTTCAATGTCCCCACATACAAAATTAAGAAAATATTACCTACGGGATTGATGAAAAACTATTAGAAGCAGTAATCTATTCTATTAACTCTAACATACAAAGTTTGCCTTTGTCTCTCCTCTCAACCTATCCAAATCTCACCCGTTCCATAAAGGTGCATTCAAATTCCATTTCCTCAGAAAAGCTTCCCCTAGTCTAAGGTGACTCCTTTCTTCTGATCACCTACTAAGACCTTCATATAGAGAATTCATTTGATAATTAACCACATGTGGCCTAGGACAGCGTTTAGCTGCCAGCTTGAACCATCATATCATCTATCCCAGTGCACAGCAGGACTCCTGCACATTTCTACACATAATATGGGAGTAATAAATCCTTGCTGGTTCCACAGTCATTTCGTTTTTTAAATGATACGTGGAAAATAGTCAACACCAAAGGCTTAGAACATCGTGCATGACTTATCTCTAGGGATCACAGAATAACAGTACTAAATATCATTAAAATAGTTTATTTTAAAAAAATAATAAGAATAATAGCTACCGTTAATCGCACACTTACAACATGCTGTACTGTACTATAAATGTTAATAAATACTGATAATAGTTAGGAGGTTAAGCTGGAAAATCTGCCTGTCTTGGTTCAAATTTCAGCTTTATATGAGCTGTATAGCCTTGGACAAGTCACTTAACCTTAACCTTAACCTCAATTTTTCCAGTTATACAATGGGGATAACAATATCTTTCCGGAGGGATTGTTGAGAGGAACACCACATTAAATTAGTACAGAGCCTGGCATATAAAAGTCCTCCAATAGTAGCTATTATTATTATTAATTTTAAAAACAGCTGTTATTATTGCCATGAGAAAACCAAGGCACAGAGGACTTAAGTAACTTGTCCTATACCGAGTGTGAATGATTTATTCTTTAAAGTATGATTCACATAATTTCATTTACTAGAGAAATTAAGGAAGTATGTTCCAGACTACTGCCACTGCACTTAGCTGAAACGATATGGAAACATGAACATCAATTATAACACAAACATAAATGTCGTTGACACCTAAAGGCAATGTGGTACCCTGGATTGGATCCTGGAGCAGAAAAAGGTCATTAGGAGAAATATTGGTGAAATCCAAAACAAAGTCTGTATTTTATTTAACAGTATGGTATTATACCAATGTTAATTTCTTAGTTTTTATAATTATAACATGGTTATATAACGGAATAATGTTAGGGGAAGCTGGGTGAAGGTTAATGGAGGTTAAATGGGAACTCTGTATGATTTTTGTAACTCTTCTGTAAATCTAACATTATTTTAAGATAAAAAGCTGAAAAAATAAATGTCATGATAAAAACTTTTTTAGAGGGAATATATTGACTAGTGATGTCATTGTTAGTGTTCTGTTCAGCCTTATAAAATGGTGGCTATGAAGACTATGAACAGTATTTTAAAATACCCATGATGTAATGCTAAATTTAAAGAAGCAGGATAACAAAATTGCACGCATACCATAATAACTCTGAGAGGCAAAACGGTGTGGTAGTCAAGGGCACAGACTCAGAAACTATATTCTACAAATCTGAATCTAATGTAATCTGACTCTGACAGAATAGAGGTTCAGTCAGTTTTCTAGCCACACAACCTTAGGTAAGTTAGTAACCTCTATATGCCTGAGTTTCCTCATCAGTAAAATGGGGTAATAATAACCTATTGTATTAAGTCTGCTGTGAAGACTAAATACATGTTAAATCTTATAGTAAGTGTTACAACACACGCACACATGCATACACACACTATCTCTATCTAAAAGCTTGTTGGGGGCTGGGGGGAAGGGAAATAAAGAAACATAGCAAAATGGGATGATAATTATTTAGGATGATGGGACTGTGAATTTTTTCCCCATTTTCCAAATTTCTTTAATGTGTTTATGCCTTCATAACTTAAAAATTTTATAAATTAAAAAGGGAGGGCTTCCCTGGTGGCGCAGTGGTTGAGAGTCTGCCTGCCGATACAGGGGACACGGGTTCGTGCCCCGGTCTGGGAAGATCCCACATGCCGCGGAGCGGCTGGGCCCGTGAGCCATGGCTGAGCCTGCGCGTCCGGAGCCTGTGCTCCGCAACGGGAGAGGCCACAACAGTGAGAGGCCCGCGTACCACAAAAAAAATTAAAAAATAAATAAATAAAAAGGGAGAAAAAACTACCGAATACTTCTTCACTGGGTAACAGGTACATGGTAGCTTATATTATTATCTCTAGTGCACATCTGAACATTTTCACAGTGAAAAAAAAAATTTTAAGGAGGAAAAAAAAAATCTCACCAAGCCAACGTATTTCTCATGTTTTAGAGGAACTGACTCTAAGTTTTAGTTATACTACAACAGATCACATTTATATAAAATTTAAAGAGAGGAATAAACATATGAAAACTTAAAATCAAGACTCACCTTAAAGGGAGAAGAGTCTCAAGAACTGTCTTAGTCTGTTGGGGCTATCCTTTCCTTTTTTAAAAAGAAATGCTCTGCAATGATGTGGTATAATGTAAACATATGTATATATAGGTTTATACAATATTAATATCTCTACCTTAGAAGTACTGCCTCAGTGTTTTTCTGGTCTGATAGTTAAATACATATTTATACTTTTAAAGTCAATATTTGTACAATAGACAAGAACAGTGCCTATCAGCTAAATACATATTTAGGACTGTACCACATGTACTCCAAACATGTACTAAAATCAAAAGCTTATATTTATACAGAGCCTTTCATCTTGAAGGGGGCTAAAGAGCTTTACAAACATGTACATAAAAGGACATTTGCACTGATAGGCAGACAAGATATCAATTCACCCGCTCCCCTATTTCTTCCAGCAGTCTGGGGTAGGAACACATGGTGTCAACAGATGCAGGTCTGTAACAGCTGCAAAGACATGTAACACAATAATCCACTATACCCAGTCACTGAAAGAGGGCTTGCAGCTCGAGAACAGCAACTGCTCTCCTCCAGTGCAGAAGCACCACAGCCATTGCCAGCTTTGTGTTTTTAAATTATTCTCTACCAAACTCAACTAATCACCTGACAAAATTGAATTTGATACTGGAAATGGTTTCTGAATGCAAAGTACTTTGTCTGATGATGAAAACTAGTTTGAAAAACGCTTTCCTCTGCCCTTGTTAGATTTAGAAAAAGAAAAGGGGGTCACAACATTCAGGAGAAATGGTTCAAAATATTCTATCTAAGAATAGCTTTGTCTCAGAGGATTGGGTCATTACTTCAGAAGACAGTCATATTTTCCTCCCATTTAATTAGGACACCGTAAGTTTTTCAGTCAAATTACTTTATATGGGGTCTATCTATATTATACACACAATGGAGGTTTTATATTGAAAATTCTGCAATCACTATATAAAAGCATACACAAGTGTGACAATGTGATTAGGAATATGACATTCACTGACTTCACCTAAGCCAAGCTGCCCTGTATGTTAACTTAAAAATAACAACCGAAGGAAATTCCATCACCGGATCCTCTTGTTTCAGCTTCTCTCTCCCTCCAACGTTTCTATGCAATAAAACCTAGTGAAAATGACACTCCAGGACTAAGGGCTAAGGACGACTAAAGGGCTAAGGAAGCAACAAAGTGAGAACATGTAGCCTGAAAGGGGCTTGTCAGAGTGGCTGGGTTTATGGTCTAACGAGTGTCAGACTCGGGCTTTTGGTCCCTGGCAGTGCCACTGACTTCTTCCCTGGCCATTGTCTTGCTGAGAGAGGCATGGACTAACCAAGTGGTTCTAGGGACTTACCGCCAATTACAGTTTCATTAACATAGCCATAAATCAGTTTTTAAAATATCTAATTTCAGATTATTTTTGATAACAGAGCATTCCAATTAGCAGGTTTCTTAGGTGTAGGATTATCCACCTAAACTAATTACCTTAAAGTGAGAAAGGGAAGAGGTTCAAAAGAGTTACCGTGAATAAGTTAAGGATCAGCAGAAATAAACATTTGTTTTCCTTATACAAGTTCTAAGGAAGAAGATATTTCTTTGGCCACAGTCTGATCCTGGAATAAACACGCGCAAGCAAGGGAGGAGGGGATGGGGCGGAGAAGGCAAGCAGAAGAGAACAGTCTTATTTAACTGTTTTTATGTGGGTAAAATGATTTGTGCTACAGTATTTCCATAAGAAGTGGGACCATTATTTTCCTGTAGAAACACATTTGGTTTGAAAAGTATCACTGGACAGGACGTGAAAATCAAACCGAATGAATTATTCACAACCTCCGATCAGAGGTGATCATTATTTCTGATGCTCCAAACAGTGATTAGGATTCTGCCCTGAGATGTCATTTTCTCGCTGAGTAACACCAGTGATACAGAAAGGCATTATCTATCTATTCATATGTGTATTTTTTCTCCTGGGAGGACCTCGGTTTAATGTTACTATAACAGATAATAAAAACATGATAATATTAACATTTATTCTGATGACGCCCATAAATGCCATTAGTCTGACACAAAGTGTCAACACTAATCATGACCCCAAATTAACACCAAAATTGACATCAACATTAATTGTACTATCAGTGTGAATAGAAGGTACAAGTGTACATATGCACATGTATACACCTGCACTTTCCAAAGCTGCTGCTACCACAAAGTAAAACAACAATATTTAAGCTCAATAAAGAAATATGAAGGGAAAGCTAAGGGGCACAACAGGACAGGAATTTGTTGTCAAGGATGTAAGAAGCATTCAAGTGTAGCTATGCCGTGGGAAGTAGAAAGGGAGTATCTTTGCCACAGCTGCCTTTCTTATACCTCCACACTTTGAGTTCATCGGTAATAATATCTTTCTATATGGACCTAAACACAGGTTAGACTGTGGTTGAGATGTCGAAGCTTTATTTATTTTCCATGCTGAAAGTCTAAAAGTTGAGTGTTTCTGGCAAAGCCTCCAGTAGCTATTGTGCTACTACTGCTAATGCTGGGAAGATGACTATCCGACAAGGCTCTGGGGCAGAAATATAAAGAATCCTAGAACGTTAGAGCCGAAACAGACCCAGGCAGCATCTGCATCATGAAGATGAAAAAACTAAGATCCAGAGAGAAGAAATATGAACTTGAGTTCCTTTTCAGACAGATAACAAAATGCTACCTTTCCCCCTTCCTTTTGTATGTTGGATGGAATACTTCACTTTTAATTAGATACCATCAAAAAATAATTACAATTTTAACTTATATTAGAACCTCGTGGGGAAAAAAAAATACATCATGAAATATTAGAAAATACTGTATAGGTCTTAAAAGGTATACTTTTAAACCATAAGGCAATGCAATATTTGACTTAATTTGTGCCATTCAGAAAAAACATGCTGAAAAAATGTCAACGCCTTCCATGTTGTATTATCTTCTGGATATCATATTCCATTGCCTAGTGTCATGTGAGCACATAAAGGAGCTGAAAACAATTTTCTTAACAGCTGAAAAAGTCTTTTTTTCATGCTTGGATAATTCAAAAATGGCTGAACAAACTTACCTCAACCCTTCTAAAAAGCGATAAAAGGATAAGAAAAATATCATTTTTAGAGCAAAAACTTTTCTTCCCAAAGGTAATTCTTTGAAAATGTTACCAAAGATTAGAAATAATAATTTTAAACAGGGGAATTGTTTCTTCCTGTACTATTTATATGCTTGAAACCACAGTAATTTTACACATGTACACACAATGCTTTAATAAACATACCAATTTTTAAAAACACATGCAATGGAGCACATACAAGCCAGTGGTATTTGAGAAATGGGGTGCCGGAGTGACTGGTTGATAGGGAAATTAACCAAGCTGGCCTACCACAGTTCAGAAAGCCTCCCCCATTAATCATGTAAACGAATGTTGAACTCTGATGCTCCACGCTACACTTCATCCTCTGGTGTCATCTGTTGCTGTCCTGATGTTCATTATTGCCTCTTGTTGGAGCTGTAAAATTTCTTGACATAGGGTACTATATCACACCCTTTTTCTGTAAAATCTTAAAAATTAAGATGTATGAAAATGCTGGCAAGTTCATCCTTTTGTTTAAAGGCTAACTTTAAGGACTTACTTTTGAAAGGCACTGAGGAGCCCTCCGCAAGTGCTGCTTTGGTTGGCCAAGGGATGCATTAGGATTTTCAAGGTCAGTCAAGCTCATTGGGCCTTGGTTTGCTACTAATGAAATAAGTCAAAATCAACTAATCGACCCGATGAGAACTCTCCAGCTCCAATAACAGACATTAAGAAGGAATTTGAAGAAAAATATATACATCCCAGAAGAACAGTGTTAGGAATTCATTAGAAGTAATTCCACGGCAGAAAGACCTAGCTTTCAAAAGTAGCCTCAATATTTTTCTAATGAGGGACTCAACTTTGGTTCTGAAGAGCATTTCAGACAAAGACTTGTAGCCAAACACACTCACTAAGAATGAGGCTAAAAGAAGAAAAGTGCACAATAATTTTAAATAAAACGATCTTACCACGTATTCCGTAATATGTCTTTTTCTGTACTTGAAATTCCTATCTTGCTAGGCTAAAAAGATTCAAAATTGGTTTTTTAAAGTCCTTGATGAAAAATAAGGTAAGTGCAAATTATGAATGTTTATATATAATCAGTGGAATGTGATACTTTTCTGCCGAGGATCTCAAAGCACTTAGAAACATTCTCCCATCTTCAGGGACAGATTGGTGGCAAGGACCATTAGTCTCTTTTTATAACTTGAACAGTCAGTGCACAGACCATGATCCTGTTTTTCAGATCTGCTTTTCTTGGGTCTATTTCAGAGCTCACCTTCAGCATGCTACAATACAAATATGCCTCTTTTCCAACACACATCTAAAAGACTGATATGGACTCAATTTCCACACCCAGCATGAAAAGGTAAACTGATTTCAAAAGAATGAAACAAAAGCACAGTAAAATACATCTAAATTAGCTTCCCATTCATGGAGCTATTCTGAGGTTAAATCGAGTAAAACAATAGGCAAAAGGCTAATGTTAAACTAGAAAAATATTTGGGTTTTGTTCGCATGAGAAATGGTCAACCCTTTCCTTACTCAACTCAAGCCCACAAACGCTCTCTCCAGTCAGTTTCAAAGCATCATGGATGGCACTAGAATTTAAGTCCAGGATAGCCCAAGCAATTCCTTTGAGAGTATGGAAAATGTCAACCAAGTGAATTAAGACAGAGGGTTATGGTGGTTTTTCTAAAATAAGAGGTCCTTTGGGTTAAGAGGTCCAGCCTAAGAACTGTCAAAATAGATCTACTAATTAATTTCTTCCAATCTTTCAGGCTTACATAAGCTTACCAACCTCCTTTCCCTATCCAACTCCTAAATTTTATTTTTGTTTTTATACTCAAATTAGAGATTTCAAAGGATTATAGCAAAAATAAGTGAGACGCAGTGTCAAAATGGTAAGATTTATTTAAGCTAGTCAATAGATGCAGGGATATTTGTCATATCACTCCATATTTTTCTGTAAGTTTGAAATATTTTATAATAAAAAAAGTTAAAGAGATAGTTACACCTTCGTGGAACTGGACAACAGTACCTTGCCAACAATTAGACGACAGTTAAATACAGGCAAGGCTGAACAGTTCTAGAACTGAATTCTTAATCCCCACCATTTCATCCCCCAGAACATAAAGCAGGACTGAAACCAAGATACCAGTCATAATGGCAGCTAGCCTTCGAACTTTAATTTATACTACTTATTTCCCTCCTCGATCATCCTCTTTCTAAAAAATGTTTCCTGTAAAAATGTGCAATCATGATGTAAGATTCAACAGATCTCCACCCAAAGGGTTAAGAGAGCAATTGCACATTGTGGGAACACTAGGCAAAGCCTACCATACCAACTGAAAAAAAAGGGAAGGATACTGCTGGATTTGCCTCACCAAACAGGGCAATTCAAGAGGCTTATCTGAAGGCTAGGCTGCTGAGAAGGAAAAACCCTGACACCTAGTGCCCATCTTAAAAAACGAAGTCTTGGAGCCACTACAATTTTAAGCCTGGCAGTGTGTGTGGAGGTGACCATCAAATTGCATTCAATCTGGAACATACTTAACTCTCAGAAAAATTTTAAGGAAAAAACGTAATGCCATGCAAGAATTCCAGTCTCTAACTACCAATCCTTTTTGGAGTACACATCCTAAACCTAATTATCATATCTGCTTCTAGACACAGCATCTTCTCATTGCAGATTTTCATTACGACAGGAGCAATGAGAGGGAATGGATAGATTCATATTGTTAAAAAGCCCATGTTCTGAAACAGTAAGGAAAACAGGGTCCTCATTTCTATCCACACTAATTTTGCTATAAAAGGTGCCCGTCTATCGTATCTTTCAGCATTGCCCAATTTGGAGATTCATCATCTAGTTCACAGAGCAGTTAAAGGAAATATAATAAAAGAATGCTAATAACATTTCAGAATATATAAGAACACAGTCTCAAGAAGGCCAGTGCTTTCTTTGTCCTACCAGGCAAAGTTAAGTTGTTCTCCGTCAAGTCGGTTACAGACGTTGGCTTGATCTTAGCCTGAGCCTTTTAATAACAGGATTTGGTGCGAAAAGCAGCTACATTGGATTGTGAACTGTTACTCAAAGTGTTCCCACCTACAATTACAGCTTCCACCAAATGATCAAAACAGGTTAGCGAACTGGCAGGAAAATGAAAACAATTCCCCCCAAATTGAGAAGCGGTGAAAGGAGAACTGTTGGTTAGCTGCGCTTCTTCTCTATCCAGGCTCAACAGCATACACTCATCCAGCTGCGTATTTACATACAGTGCCCATCACAGGAGCATGAAATCAGTTTAGTCTACGTTGCAATCACATTTTCCTCAATTTTCATCTTTACTTGAAACGATTAAAAAAAAAAATCCTAGACAACTTATCTTTGGAGCTATTTGCAAGGAGCGCAGTTCACAGATTTGGTGTACATCTTCTTTATTCCTACTCTAAATTCATACTAAATGCAATGCCATTCAAATCTGACAATGAGAAAAATGTGTTCTCCTATACCTTTCATCACGCATAAGGTGGCATTCCTTCAGTTACATCTCTCTCAGTGGGGAAGGGACAACTAGGAAAATAGAAAGGAGAGAGTAGCTAACATCACATCAGAAAAGCTCTCTTTTGCCTGCTTTTAACTCGGCCACAATGTTCAAAATGCAGGTCACATCTCTGCTGAAACAGCCAATATTCTTCCTCAAATGGCAAACAAGTTACCTAAAACTAAATGGAACTGAACTGTTCCAAGTCCTGGTCCCATCACCTTTTTACCTATTTACTGTCCTGGAAAAAAAATCGGGAAGAAAGACTGGTTACCCACACAGCCGATGGTATGATAAGTGCAGGCTTTCTGCCTTTGATTACGGGGAGAAGCATCTCAATTCACGGGGAAACTCTGCAGGAATCTCTTGTTTTACCTGTATTCCTTATATCCATGTGCTAGCTTTGAAACCCAGAAACTCCAATCCTTCAAGGTAATGCAATATCACCCACCATGATGACCTGGTGGAGCTGTCACCTTTGGAGAACACCACATTATGATGATTTAATGGCTACGTAGCACTGACGCATTTACATTGAGCCTTGGCTCTCAGAACATTAACAGGTCAATCTTTTATTCCTTTTTCTAATAAAACTATTTCTCAGGGCTCCGTTAGATGCCCATTCTCTTTGGGATAGGACTGATTTGCTCCCAATCTCATCAACATGAGCTCTTTTCCTTCCCCTCACATCATTCTTGGGGTAATATGTAGAGTGCCAAGCTCATGACAAACTTGTCTCTTTGGCCAAAGAAAATTAAACGGTAATTGCTGAAAGTCAACTTGCCTTGATAAAACTGGGCTCAGCACGAGGAAATACATCCTCCTGACACCTCGTCATCTCTTAGGCACAGCTGTCCCTCAGAGTTCTGACTGCTGAAACTCCATCTTTAGATTGGTCAGTCACTCAGTGGACATGCTTCATTGTACGTTCAAGCTCTTGGTAACCGAGTTGGATACTAATACCCCAACCTCATTCCTGTTGTGCAGGACCCTATAATCTAGCTAAGGCCACTGACTGACTTCACCAGCCACGCCGGGCATTAGTCACTAAGTGCTCACAAAAGAAATCAGTCTCACTCCTCCTGAGCTCAAAGACTCAGAAACAGCAAGCTGACACTCAGCTTCAATCCTAGTCAACCATTTGAAGGAAAGGAAAAGAGAACAAAGAAAACAGGCAACTAAGGAGGGAAAAGAGGAGGACAAGAAGAAAGTAAGAACTGACGAAAAGCAAAAAAAATTTCAAATACTATTAGATTTCTAGATTTCAAGATTATTATTAAAGCATTGGGCAAAGGAAAACATGTGGTCCCTGTATTGACGCTACTACTCATAGCCCTAGTCCTATGCTGCTGTTTAAGACATCCTTTTGCACCAAGGTTTGTTGGGTCTTAAAAGGGTTAAAAAAAACGTTTAATTTTTTTTTTTATTCGTGTGTGTGTGTGTGTGTGTGTGTGTGTGTGTGTGTGTGTGTGTGGTCTTTGGGTACAGAGTCCCGTATAATAAGACTATTTGTATTCATACTGGCAGAGTAAACACTACATGTTCATGCCCAGGCAGCTCTGTGCTTGTAATTTCAGCAAGAACAGAGCTCTGTCCCTCTGGGACTTCACTATTCCCCCAGTCTCCATTCGCTCAAACAGAATGAGAGCAGAGAGAAAGCAGGACAGAAAGATCATGGCAAGAGGTTTCACACAGCACTGCAGCTAGCTTTCACGTGGCCAAAAATCTCATTTTGTGTTTTAATTACATTAGTTAAAAGCGTTTTTCTCGCAGTCCCCTGTTCACAAGGGTGCCTTCCACTCCTGAAGACTCCACTGTTCAATGAATCAGAATTTAAGTCTAGCACAATGAAGCTTTTCTTTGCTGCTGAGGGGTTCACTAAGTAGATGCTACACACAGTGGCATAAACCTCTGCCGCAACTTTGTGTGTTAATGAGTATACAGACACCTACTCTCGTCAACATTCTACGCATCCTTTCTCCCCAGCCTCTCGCCTTTGCTACTAGATTAGAAGAACTCCTACAAGTCTGATACTCTCCATCGCGTCCAATGCTTGCATCCATCTTAATACCAAACCATCTACTTTTGGCAGCCACTGGTGTACCTGCTGAACAACCACGTACCTTGTACATATAGGAAATGTTTTTGAAAAAGATACTGCGTAAAATGGGAAAAAATTGCATTTATCCCCAAAGGTCTACCCAGTCTGTTTATGGTGAACACTCAGATAGAGATTACTCCTTCTAAGGAACGAGATTTATCTAGGGATTACATCTAAGGTTAAAATAAAAACATATCTCATTTTAGGCTTATTACTGTTGTTATCACTGTTGTTATAACTGTACATTAGAAGCATAGTTAGACTCAGGAAGAATCTCAGTGCACTGAGGAGGATGTGGGGTATAGGGCAGAATACGACTGTACACCATTAACAGTGTACTACAGGAGAAAGGAATCCAAAGCTAGAAAAGGCACTCCTGGATAACTATCAGACACGGGTTCTCTGTTACCTCCTTTTATGTTTAAACCCCTGGTTCTGATTGGGCCCCTTTAAGAAGAAAATATTTACCATGCTCACGACAGTACCAGATGAAATTACCTGAGCACGAAAAAACATATCAAAAATTGTACACCAGTATGCAAAGTAAGTATCCAAATAAGGAAAAACATCAAGAAACATTCTAAATGCTTTTATTATAGAAAACTCTCAAAATTTCAAACATATACAAAAATAGAGAAAATAATCTAGTCCTATGTATCTATCACCTTGCTTCAGTTAACAACTCATGTTCAATCCTGTTTCACCTGTACTCCCACATTCACACCCCCTCATTATTCTGAAGCAAATCCTAGAGATTAGATCATTTTATCTATAACTATTTTAGTATGTATCTCTAACAGAAAACAATACTTTTTTAAAAAGCAAAATTGTAATAGCATTTTAAAAACATGTAATACCATTATCACACTTAAAAAACTACTGATAATTCCGTGCTATCCAGTCAATGTTCTCTGGCTAAAGAATTCTACCAACAGGACTACTATTTCTACCAATAGGACTACTATGCTGCCTATGCCACTCAGATCTTAATACTATTTAATGACCAGCCCCATGGAAAGCTGGTACTAGTGGGCACAAAGATAAGAAAGGGGAGAGGGGGACGCAACTACTTGCCTCATTTCCTCCTGGAAGCCTGTTCATGTGGACCAGTTGACCTTGATCATCCAACACAAGCTCAGTGTACGTCAGCATGTCTGAAGGCAGAGGGGGTGATGGAAGGAATGCTTGAGTGGACATAGACTCCCAGAGTTTGATCAGGGACTAAAGGAGGAGAAAAGTTTGACTAATCAGTAACAATTAGCATTTCAACATGAACAAAATAAATATTAAAATATCGTCAGTCTAGTTTTGCTCTTTCTTTTCCAAATGTTCTGCTGAGTGTCTAAACGTTAGACCAAATTCTAGAGCTCTCATTCTCAGTTGAAATAGATTTGTAATTGTCTTTAACATAATGTTTTTTACATGCCAAAAATCAGGCACTTTTCCAACAACATCAAACTACTGAGTGATCATGAATCAGAATGAACCGGTCCCTCTTTAAAAAAGAGAAATCCTAGAGAAACTTGGCTACAGAAGAATAACCAGGAAAGTGACATGACACTCAGCTAATACAAAGTAAACCCAAGAACACAAGAATAGAGTTTCTACTAGAGGTTCAGGGGAAGCATCCTCTTTCTAATATCTTTTCAAAGCTACAGGCCCATACACGGGAATTAGCTCACTAGAGGTGTATGACTGTAAATGTGCAAATCAAGTCTGCTCAAATTTGAGAAAACAGAGAGACACACCTATCATTTTAAAACGATTTCAATTTCCACTCCCAACTTCATGTTACCAAAAATATTGCTGCATGAAGTGGGAACTAGTTTAGTTGTTTCTCGGCTTGCCTCAAAGCAACATTTCAAACCAATATGACTCATTCATACTTACAAGTCCAAATCACTGTGTTTATGTCTATTCTATAGGAAGAATTATATAGGATGTGATTTCTCTTTATGGCACTGGCACTGGGGAACAGAATCAACACTCAACTTCTAGGCTAACAACGCCAGTAATACTGAACGAAGGCAGCTATGTTTCAAGGGAGAGACCTTGTAAACAAATGGTTACATAAAGGAAATCTCTTGTATTTCTGAATAATACAGGAAGTACAGAAAGACTATTTACTAAGACCGCATGTATTACTTTATTAAAATTCAAATGTGGTAACAATGGTATTTTTGACTAGGAGACTTGGAAAAATCCTATGTTCACAGATTTTTTTAAGGACAAATTCAGTATTCTTTCGATACACTAGTTTTTATTCAGCTATAATAAATCTCCCACAAAAGAACTGATAATTTAAACTGTGTACCATGAACTCTATATCTATTTGTATATGTTATACATTGATTCTCATCATATTAACCTAGGTTGTCAGTTAGAGACCTGGGTTATCTTGGAAAACAGGAAAACGAGAACTCGAGTTTCAAATCTCTTTTTGATTTGAATATAGGCTTTGGAAATAGACACCTAAATGTAACTCCTTACACCGGTCATCGTAAACTACCATCGCAGGCATGTGGTCTCAGTTTACTCTTTTCTACTCAACAGAGGCCTCTATTCTCACCATTCTTCCTGTTAATTCATAAAGAACCACCCAACATCTGAGTTGGCAGTCACAATCCCAAAAGAGATAGAAGTGAGAACAGTGTCGAGATATTTCCTGCCTTTTGGAAGCGCCCTATTCCAGTCTAAGCTGCATCTGATGAAAATTCAGGAAAAATCTTGCCTCTTTGGCACATGTCAGATCTCCCCCACCGTTAGCCACCTTTACCTGCCGAAACATCTCTGGGATATCATATATGTATGTTGTCCCTAAGGACTGTGCCTGGAACCTCTTTGATTGAAGCAGGTCTTTGGTCACATATGGAGTGTTGATTAACATTCCATGTAATGGTCCCTGTTTGTCTCCGTATGCCTGAAACATGATCTGCAGGAAAAAAGACGATGGCATGGGGAGTTAAAAGACAGGGCGAAAAAGTCAGATCAGCTGCCTAGAGGGACTTTTCTTCACAAATGTTATTTCTTGAAACACATTTTTGGTGGGTTGAGTAGCTAAGATATGCCGCTTAACATTGGGTACATGGTGCTCTCACCTCTCTACAGATTAACCAACTCCAAAAGATGGTAAGTAACCAACCACACATCATACTTTTGAAATCAACAAGAAAGCACAGTGTAAGTTTCACATTTCAGAGACAGACTGACAATGCTTGCCTTCTAAAGTGACTTGAATCCCATATATTCAAAAACAAAGCATGTCAACTAACCAGCTAAGCAGTTCTAGTATTTAAGTTGAGGAACAGCTAAGCACTAAAGAGAATTCTGTTCTTTCCCCAGTGGTAGAAGGCCAGGTTGAGGCTCTACCAGGTCACCTACACTTTAGTCTATTTGATTAGAAGGTGCTTCATAAGTACGATTAGCTATATAAAGGCTTCAAAAATTTCTGACACAAATGGATTTCATCCATCCATCTAGCTAGCTAATTCTTGTTAGCTCATAAGACACAGGCTATAGTAAAAAAGAAAAAAAATTTATTAAAATATATATAAAATATACATACATATTTCCCCCAGTATACTATGTCTACAACTAGTGAATAGCTCCTGCAATACCTATATTGTCACAGAATAAAATCACTACACCAGTTTTTAATTATTTTAACTCAAATATTTCTAGACGAGTACTTCATATTTCATATATTTAGACAGTTTTATTTGCTTATGAATATTTATAAGGGATGCCATTATTTCAATTCAATTAATATTTATTGAGTGCCCAGAGGTTGTATGACACTAAACTAGGCACTTTATGCATGAATACACAAAACATAGATTCCCAATGCAGTGAATACAAATGCAGATTGGGATGTGAGGGTATGTGTATATACCCACATACTTATTCAGGCCTTAAGTCTACCACTAATGAATAGATTTGCAGATCTGCTAAACAGGCATTAGAAGAGAATTAAGTACTCTCCTATATCCTGGGTACAGTTCAGTTAAGTGAATGCTTAGCCCTTTAGATCAGAGGAACAAATGTGTTCTACTGACTTGTTAATCAGGTCCTATTCTGGGCAAAACTTGTCTTGGGCTGCTTAAAGCCCACCAGAATGGAGCTCCCAATCCTCTTGCACATGACCAATGAAGAAAGTCACCAGGTGGGAGGTAGAATTAGCATTGTCTTAGTAATGTGAGAGGTAGAAATAGTAATGTTTCAAGAGATTCAAAGTGTTACGTGAGGCCAGGGTGTTAGTATGTGAAAACTGGACTTAAGAGGAGATAACCCAAATCAAAATAAGAAAAAAAGGAGCCAAGGCAGTAGGTTCTTGGAACTACATTCCAAGTACATACCTATAGGTCTTATCTTTCTATTAGATAGAAAGATAGGTACAGTTTTGCAAGGTCTGGAATAAAGTCAGGCTGGTCATTTAAGCAATATAACTGTAGGTACTTTCACTGCTGGTGGGAATTTAAAATGGTACAACCTCTTTGGCAAACAGTTTGGCAGTTTCTTATAAAATTAAACATACACTTACTATGACTCAATAATTATACTCATATATTTACTCGAGAGAAATGAAAACATATCTACACAAATATTTGTAAATGAATGTTCACAGCAGCTTTACTCAGAATAGCCCAAACTGGAAAAATAAAGCCTCAAATGTCCATTGACAGGTGAATGGATATAAAAATTTTGGTATATTCACAAAATGGAACACTACTCAGCAATGAAAAAGAACATACCCATAATCCATGCAACATGGATGAATCTCAAAAACACTATGCTGAGCAAAAGAAGCCAGACACAAAATAGTACCTATTGTCTAATTTCATTTATATGAAATTCTAGGACAGGCAAAACTATAATAATAGAAAACAGATCAGTGGATGCCTAGGGCTGGGGCTGCAAAGGAGAATAAGAAAACTTTTGAGGGTGTCAAGGGTTCTCTATCATGACTGTGATGGTAGTTACACAGGTGTGTGCAATTTCACAATGAATTAAACTGCACACATAAAATGAGTGCATTTTATTACATGTAAGTTCTATCTCAACAAAGTTGATTTTGAAATGTGTATTTCCCTCTTACACTACACATTGGAAATCAACTGATTTATGCAGTGGATTACTCAGATCTCTCTACTATGACTGCCTGACATCAGTGTTCACTACAGCTAATTCCACAAAGACTATACAAGGGAAATAAGACAATCTGAAACTCAAGCCAGTCAACCTTGCTCCTTGTTGGCAGAAAGAATAAAAAATTATTCTGGAGCAAGAGGTTGATAGCAATGGACAGCATTGGAAGCCTCTGAATGGTCACTTATCTATCTACGTTGTCTATGTTAATTCCATTTTCTATTATAATGGCCATAGTAATTAAAACTGGTAAAGTATATGTTTTACAAGTTCATGAAAACAGGTACACATTTTGTTTATCACACACTTTTCACCAGAGGCCATCAAAAGGGCTTCTCTTGCAAAACAATCTCTGATCCCTTCTAATCTGCTCCCTTAGAGCCTGGTACTTACTTATGATGGCACAAATCATAATCATACAAGAGAGAAACTAATTATCCACCTTCTTCCATCATGAGGTAAATTTCTTGAGAAGAGAGACCACTTTTTAATCTTTGTATCCACTGCTTGGTACATTATACGTGGTCAATAAATGTTAAATTAATGAACAAATGAATGAATGATACCCATGGTTCTATATTGTTTTAAATTCATATAATAACTCACTAGAGCAAAGAAAGGGAAAAAACAAATTGGCAAGAAGCATCAAGTAGGCTTTCAGGGTGCCAGAACTGAGTTAGAAGCTGTTCCTTTTGTGGTCTCCCTCCTCTAGTCATGGGCTTGAGCTCACGCTTGGCAATGGCTGTTGAATCTCAACTGAAGAGCCTCAGGGAGACCCCCTTCCTTCAGGGCTTACTAAACATGCCAGACCCATGGGAAGAGGGGTGCTCCCTCAGGCTAAAGGCAGCTCATTCGTTCTTTCAGATACTTAGTGAGTGCTTATTTTGTGCCAGGCACAGTACTAAGCCCTGATTGAAGGCATCTGCTCCTTTCATGCCCCTGTGTCACAACTACCCAGCATGAGGGAAATCTAAGAGCTTTCTAATAAAAGAAAGGCAGGGGGAATAGTTATGAAGAACAAACGTATTTATCAAAAACATTAAAATCTCAAGTGGCCATCTTATTTTTCACAAGAATAGATCTGCCTTGAAGCCACTGCAGGAGTTAATTAAAAACATCCCTGCCCATGGAAAGCTTTGACTGAAAATGTCTTTAAGGTTGTCCTGAAAACATCAAATGCAGCAAAAAATTATTGAATACTCTTTCTCTTGCTCACCCCTTGCACTCTTGTGCACACTTTCTCTCTGTTTTAACTGTTCACTTCTCACGTGATAGGTTTCTCTGACCATCTAACTGGGAATCAAAGCACAAAATGAAAGGTCGCTCTGACAACTGTCCAAACCTAGAATTTTCATCTTCAAAATACCGGCAAAAAATATCTTTTCTTACTGCTGTTCCCAGATTTAAAAGGACATATATAAAAACAAGAGACACATAATCTCTTTCTGTCACCCAATGCATAAAACAGAATGAGACCTTCGTGTACACATACAAAGGAGCAAGTTCATCCTTTAATGAGAAGAGAGGCACTTCCCAAGTTCAGGCCAGAGACCTACAATTAACATCCCAGTTCTTAAAAAGATGTGAGCAACGGTGAACTGACCTAAATCCTGTATCATAGTAAATGGCCCAAATATTGAGAAACCAAGGTGGTAAAACAGATTAAAAGGGAATTCTTTGTTATCACAGAACCAATCTACTTAGAAAGTCACTTTCCATTTTCATATTCTCAATTTTTCTATCTGAAAAAATGGGTTAAAGTTTGCCACTTTGCTCTTTTATAGATATATGATACTCTGAACTCTTTGAAGGAAAGATAATGTATGTAAATGGAATAAAGGGTAAATAAGATAAAGTCACTGCTTGATATTGCTAAAGCTATTATTATATTACGTTGAAACTTTCCTTCTTTGAGATAGTTCATATTTCAACAATTCCCCTTCCTTTACTTGCCAGTGAGTGGTCTAAATAGGCTGAAAATGGGAACAAGGACAAATCAGATCAGAAAAGACAAGACTGCTCAAGTAGCCGAACAGCCCTCTAAAACAGAGCCCTGGACTGCACAGTTACCTGTGGAGTCAGGTGCACTTGGCACCTGTAGGGCCCACCAATACATGACCAAAGGTTAAGGGTCTCATAACATCCATGATTAGGACAGTGGCACATCTTACGGGGCAAATGAAGTGTTTCAAATTCATGCAACCATTTAAGCTAAGAGAGGATAACCCCACTAGGAAACAATGGGATTTGTGAGTTTGGGTCTTTCTGTAACAAGTGGCTTCTCTCTAGGACCAAGTCAAAACTTTGAGGAGCCTGCTTGACTACTGTACCTGTGCGGTCCTGGAGTCAGTCACTTCCTTGTACAGGCTGATGTCCAAGTAATAGCCAGACTCGTTTGTCAGGAAGAGGCGGATGGGAATTGCTTTTCCAGTTGGTGTCAGGCGAATGTTGATTTTCAGTTCTGCCTGGAGGACACGTAACTTCCACAGCCGACTTCCATAGCGCATTACCATGCTCCGCACAGACTCCTCAATCTGACACAAACACAACGCCAAGCACAAAACTTAAATCCCTTGTAACTAGGACCTGTTTTGGGTCTGCCCATCTTTGGGAAGGGAGGAATGGGAAAAGATGCTGGCTTCCGGAGATGTGTCCTCCATGCATTCCTTACAAAAAGTCACAGAGTTTCTCCCCAACCCTACTCTTGCTTAGAACAAGTCAGGGACAATTTCATGCTGGCCTGGCATTTGAGTGGTTTTCTCTGGCTCACGACACCCAAATCCGCGCAACTCCCTTCCCCTTTCCCAATTATATTCATATTGTATGTCAAAGATCTGCGATATCTAAAATTACAAATGGGATTTAAGAGAAAGCCCCAAATAAGAATAAAATCTCTAGTTAAACAGCTATTAAGTAGCATTTATATGCACAGTAACTATGTTTCATTGCACTTTCAGGACCTTAAATCAGCATAGCAATTACCACCATGAGCTTTTTTCCACACAATTTTATAAAACTTTATAATATATGCTTCTTGGTAAATTGCACAAATTAAAGAAAGGCAAGTTGTAGGTGGTGCTAGAATGTTCTCTCTAAACAGAGCTCTGAAACTTGGTCACTGCCAAGTCCAACTGGGACTTAAGTAGATGGGGCAGATGTTCCCTCGTTGCTCTAAGCTTTAATATCAAGACAGCTTAGTGCCCCTAGTTTTCAGGGGTTGGCGAGTTATTTTAACCAAATGGCCTTAGATGTGATTTTTCCTTATTGACATACTAAAGCAAAAAAGAATTTTCTTCCAATAGCGCTACAGGCAGCTAGGACATACTACTCAAAATTAATGTTTTCTTAAATTAAGTATCTCTCTAAAATCCTTTCTCAAGTTCTTAGAACATCTTTTTTTTTTTTTCTTTTTTTTTTTTTTGCGGTACGCGGGCCTCTCACTGTTGTGGTCTCTCCCGTTGTGGAACACAGGCTCCGGACACGCAGGCTCAGCGGCCATGGCTCACGGGCCTAGCCGCTCCGCGGCATGTGGGATCTTCCCAGACCAGGGCACGAACCCGCGTCCCCTGCATCGGCAGGCGGACTCTCAACCACTGCGCCACCAGGGAAGCCCAGAACATCTTTTTGAAAAATTTCATACCACCCTTCTCTTGTGGCTCTTCAGAAGTGTGTGCCACCTTGTAGTTTTTTTCTGCTCTTAGAATGGATTTCAAGGAGTTAACGTCTCTATTCCCACACTTGCTTGTTAACCAAGAGATATCTATCCATTCTTTTTTCAAGGGAACAAAAGTCAACATCTCTATATACAGGAAATTGACAGCTATCTATGATTAGAAAGACAGAGCCAGGGCATATGAGTGTTTGGAGTGGAAACAGAGAGGCTGATAGCAAAAACTCATGGAGAAATGATAGGTCATATCTACAAATATATATAGTTATATAGTGTCCAGGGCACGTTTTAAGTCTTCTAGTTTCATCAGTCCCAGAATGCTCAGGAGAACCTTTACTTAAACTGGATGATGAGACTTCATGAAACTCAATGAGTAGTCCTGTCCTTGGCTTTCCTGACAGACAAAGCAACCAATCAGTAGCTTGGAGTCTTGAAGAAAAAAAGTAGAAAACGATTTCTCAGGTCTTAGATGTTAAGTTCAAAAAGCAAAAGTCCATGCCTACAATAGGAGAAAGGGTTCTCCTATTCAAATTCCAAAATAGCATGAAAACGTTAGAACAGAAACAGAGAGCAACCTGTCTTTATTACACCTGAGATAAAAGGTCAAGTACAGAATCACCTTGTTTTCCTTCCTTAAATTATATGGAATGCATTTTAGAATAGAGCCTCAGGGAAGAAAACATACATAAATATATGTGGAATTCCATATCAAACAAATTCTCTTTCCATGGAAAAATACTAAAGAGAACTAAGTTAGACACTTTGGGAAGGTGTATTACTTCCCTAAGGCCACCAGGTAACCTATGAAAAGAAGCAGTAATTTTGCCAAAATGCCCTACAATAGCAAAGTTAGTTATTCCAGATGAGAAATCCTAGGGAATTAAATAAAATAGGACTGCTATCACAGCAAATATCATAAATCAGGTACCAACAGAAGAAGAGGAAGAAGTTTTGCATTTTTCTACTGCAAATAAGTGACCAGCATCATTAACATCGTACCACCTTCAGTTTGGGGGTCTGCTTTCAATGGTTATAGCACATTTTTGCCACCATCCCAGAAACCCAGTCCTACAAGCATTCTGTAAACTTTAAAGATCAAGGGTTCAATCAGCTGACCGAGAGTACCTGTTTCCAGGTCCAAGTGCAAAGAAATATGAATGAATCTCTCGGCTTGTGTTGGCGAGTGCTGGCAGAGAAGCTAAGGAGAAATGTACCTTTGAAGGGTCCATGATAACTGTAGGCACAAAGTTGAGGAAGATGTGGTTGCAGTCAGTCCGGACATTTGTATTATTAAAAGCGACCTCCAACTCATCCATGGCTTCTAGGAGCAGCCGCTCCCCTTCATTTTGTAGATATTCAAAGGAAGCTTCCTATGCAGGAAAGAAAATCACCACCAACATTAATGTGCTTTAAAAGAGGCAATAAAGAAACAGCTGTTAAACACATGAAAGAATGCTCAACATCATTAATCATCAGAAAAATGCAAATCAAAACTACAATGAGATATCATCTCACACCGGTCAGAATGGCCATTATCAAAAAATCTACAAACAATAAATGCTGGAGAGGGTGTGGAGAAAAGGGAACCCTCCTGCACTGGTGGTGGGAATGTAAACTGATACAGCCACTATGGAGAACAGTGTGGAGGTTCCTTAAAAAACTAAAAATAGAACTACCATACTACCCAGCAATCTCACTACTGGGCATATACCCTGAGAAAACCATAATTCAAAAAGAGTCATGTACCAAAATGTTCATTGCAGCTCTACTTACAATAGGCAGGACATGGAAGCAACCTAAGTGTCCATCAACAGATGAATGGATAAAGAAGATGTGGCACATATATACAACGGAATATTACTCAGCCATAAAAAGGAACGAAACTGAGTTATCTGTAGTGAGGTGGATGGACCTAGAGTGTGTCATACAGAGTGAAGTAAGTCAGAAAGAGAAAAATAAATACCATATGCTACCACAGATATATGGAATCTGAAAAAAAAAATGATCAGAAGAACCTAGGGGCAAGATGGGAATAAAGATGCAGACCTACTAGAGAATGGACTTGAGGATATGGGGAGGGGGAAGGGGAAGCTGGGACAAAGTGAGACAGTGGCATGGACATATATATACTACCAAACGTAAAAATAGATAGCTAGTGGGAAGCAGCCGCATAGCACAGGGAGATCAGCTCAGTGCTTTGTGACCACCTAGAGGGGTGGGATAGGGAGGGTGGGAGGGAGAGAGACACAAGAGGGAAGAGATATGGGGACATATGTATACGTATAACTGATTCACTTTGTTATAAAGCAGAAACTAACACACCACTGTAAAGCAATTATACTCCAATAAAGATGTTAAAAAAAAAAAGAAACAGCTGTTATACCTACTTAAGCAGTAGCATGTCACAAGTCATAAGGCACCTGCTGCGGATGTTATTACCTTTCTCCCTAGGGTCAACCCAATGACCACAGGCAGCAGGGGCAGGCAAGGGTCAGATAAAGACCTGCCAGACCTTCCTCCTGCCTCTTATGTATCCTTTCCTTCCAACAGGTGGAGATGCTGGGCATCCCCAGAGCAGCAACCCCACTAGGGTTATATCTCACATATGGCAAACAGAGCAGTTTAGAAAGGAAATCTGTTTAGAAAGGAAAAGCTGCAGAAAGGTTATAGCTATAGGATGCAGTAACAACTAACACACCAGCAAGCACCTTGCTATGTACAGAAAGCACCCCACCTCTAGACAGGTTTACGATGGGGTCACCTCTAACTTTTCTCCTTATCCTCTATCATCATCAAACCTTCCCTGTGATTTCTCTGTTAGCATGCTTTTTCATTTTCTCAAGCGAGTACTATCATGCTTCCATTACCAAGACAACAAATTAAAGGGGGAAAAAGCCCTTCATTACATGGAATATTTCCTTCTGTGAGAGAAATGACTCTCAGACTTCTGCTGGTTATTGGAGAGTAGGATGAAAGGGAACAAGAGCCTTGATTCAAAAGAGGAAAACCTGATTTTGACCCATGCCTGTTTCTCTGTCCCTTCCCTCAGGGATAACTTCCCATTAAAGTACAGCACCCACCTTGGTGACCAGATCAGAATGTCTGATGATTGCACGGACAAAGAACCTGTAGTCTGTCACTTCTGTGCCCACTTCCACCTTGGCTGCTCCAAGGTACAGGTGCATCTTGTGATTAGCACAGGGGATGGCAGTAAGGTCAAAATTTCTCATCCGGTTCAGCTCTAACTGGAAAGCTAGGGCAGGCTCCAGGTGACGGTAGATTCGATCTTCCTCAAACTGAATGCAAGAAAAAACAGCTCACAGGAGGCAGTTACAAAATTATATTATGAAAGTGTATGTAAAAGGGATGCTTAAAAATATAAACATAAGCCATGATGTGCCAAGGAGTCAAAAAAGGAGCTACATAGGGGCTTCCCTGGTGGCGCAGTGGTTGAGAGTCCGCCTGCCGATGCAGGGGACACGGGTTCATGCCCCGGTCCGGGAAGAGCCCGCGTGCCATGGCCGCTGAGCCTGCACGTCCGGAGCCTGTGCTCCGCAACGGGAGAGGCCACAACAGTGAGAGGCCCGCATACCGCAAAAAAAAAAAAAAGGAGCTACATACAAGGAAAATGCTAGAGCTTACATAGGATTAGGCACTAAAGTCCTTGTTTACTTTGCAAGCTTTCATCATTTATGCTTTTACAAGTGGTGATGCTCTCCATTAAAAACAAACAAAAAACACCAATTCCCTCAGATTTCCTGTAGCATTTAAAGCCTTCATAATTCATTTTTTTAAAACAGTAAACCAGACTGCTTCACATTAATATCTATTTCACATACCAATATTTCAGTTTTACCCAACGAGTCTAAAACGCTTACGGGTCAGTTTTACCCAACGAGTCTAAAACGCTTACGGGCAGGTCTTATACTCTTATCATTTCTGGCAGAGTAAAAAGGACATAGTAAATACTTGGAAAACAAACATCATACAACTTTTAAAAATAGAGATATTTGGCTCTGGACATCCTGTATCCATACATAATTATTTACCTACCTTTTTAAAAAGTTGTATTGACATTTACTGTATGTTTTGTTGAAACTAGACATGTAAAGGGTATATGTCCATTGAGTGAATGGAGAGAGAGAGCCAAAAACATAAGCTGGTAGTAGGAAGAAAGCAACATGGTCTGAAATTTTATATTTTAAAATTGAAAAACAAATGCTCATAAACAAGACTTGAGGATAAACGAACTGTCTGTGGGTGACCAGAATAATCGTACTAAGTACAGTAGCCCTTTAATATTACATCATCAGGATTATCCTAAGGCATAGAGATGATTTTGAAAGTTATCACTTTCTTTGGGTAGGTCAATACATTTGACTGTTTCCTAAACCAAACTCTTTCAGAAGGGAGCCTTTATTAGTTCTAAGACAGATGTAAGGCAAAGGGAAGCATACGTTCAATTAGAGGAAGGAGAATGGCAAGAAATACGGCAAAGATAAGCTACTCTTGGGCTTTTAAGGAAAAAACAAAGATTAAAAAAAAAAAAGAGGAAAAAAATCAGTTCTTACCTTATCCCTTGCTCGGAATGTGAAAAACTTAGGGAATTCTCTCTGTGTTAAAGAAGCGGGGGAAATGTGTCAGTCCTTCATATATATGGCTCTTTGGGGATAAATACATAGTACAGAAACTGTCAAGCATCTAGAAGACAAGTGCCTAGAAAACATGTTCCTTACCTGGGCTTGGCCTGGGGAATATGCACGATCCTCTGGGTAACCATCACTTTGACCCCACTTACAAATTTGAGAACCACTACACTATTAACCTAACTTTAATAGCTACCCTCTTCTAGGGAAAGAAAAAATATGTATTTTTTCATCTCCCAAGTGGAAAAAGTCTTCTCGGGTGTTGCTCTTGGCAGAACCTGGCAAATAAGACCAATACACCTGAATTCTACAGCACTGCAATAGTAGTTACTGGACTGATTTCCCAAGTTTCTCCTTAAGAAACTCTTAAAATGTAAACTAGCCAGACAGCATAGAATCCCCAATCCATGCTTTTTTTCCTCATTCACTCTTAAGTCAATAATTTCAAAGGTTTAAACAATGACATTTCAAGACAACGAAAAGTGCAAGATGTTACTTTGGTTCATACCACTATATGTATAGGAAAGAATGGGGTGGAACTAGTGAACGTGTAATCATTAGGTCTTACTGCTCTTTTGCAGGGCATTACACAAGAAAGCAACCAATTTACTAGAACCTTATTAATTAACAAAGATGAATTCAATTAGCAGAGTCCATTAGTTTCTGAAATTTAACTTATTAACACCAAATACCCCTGTTTCTCGGATGGGAAGCTCTACTGGCAGTGCTGGAATCAAGTCATTACTATTTGCCTCTATAGGAGGTTTTATTAAGGCATCTTCTTCATTATGAGTTCAATGTAATCAAACACTTATTGGTACAAGGCAGAGAGACCAGGACTAGCTGCCTACATACCCCTCAATGAACTTCAGGAACCATGAAGGAAACATGAACTGAAAGCCTTGTAGGTGGCAGGCGCTCTCATGTGTTGACCGCCGAATGCTCTCAACAACTTCTTAGGAAAGTATTGTGACCCCCAAAGGTGAACTTGGGTCTGTCTAATGCCAGAGCCTGTGCCCTTTCATCTCTACCTCTTAAGTGTAGGGTGTCACCTATCTATTCTTCCCCTCCCTGCCTCCCCCCACCCCCACCCCCAGCTGTGCCATGCAGCTTGTAGGACATTAGTTCCCTGACCAGGGATGGAACCCGAGCCTCCTGCAGTGGAAGTGCGGAGTCCTCACTACTTCCCATCAGGGAAGTCTCTCTATTCTTATTTTAATCCAAATTCCTTATTTAGAGGACTTCTCTTTCATGAGACAAAAAACAAAAACCCCAGAAATTAAAACTTTAAAGAAAAAAAGCAAAAAACAAAGCAAAACTTGTGGTTCTTGAGTTGATGGAGAACTTCTTGAATACTTTCCACAGGTCTTAGGCTTCACCTTAACTAAAGCTTGCACAGTTAATAAATCTTTTTACATTTTCCTTGGCATTTTAACTGTAAAATGGCTTTTAATAGGCTTCTAGGAGCTTGTTTAGCAAGGCTGGGAAACCACTTGTCCAGGCTTGGGTCTTTAAAAGCCCTTTGAAAGTGGATTTACACAGCACTGATCTTTTACTGATGGTGTTTTGTCCTAAATAATTCTCTAATTCCCCCTGAATGATAATGAAGAGCATGGGGATGACTTCAAGGTTAAGCAGGAAGAGGTTGAGCTGAGCTGTCAGTAGATTTCATGCTCAGGGCTTTATATAGTCTCTGTTTTGGTTTTATTCTCAAGAGGTATGGCTTTCAGAGCATTAGCTAAAAAGTAACACAAGTCAAAAAAGGAAGGGTAACAAAGTCCTTCCATGAAATTTTCTGAAAGAAAAGTCAAGAAAAGTAATGATACAATCTTTCAGGCACACACTCCTCTATTCCTCCATAACTTTAATTAGTTAACTAAAATAGTTATTTAGTATACCATTTACTCAAGTGTGTATAGTGGTAGGAACAAAATGATTTTCCTTCAAAAACATAACAAAAGTAAGCAAGAAACATTTTATTTACTACTAATGCAATTAAGAAAATGTGTAGTAACTGAAAGGCACAAAAACAAACAAGTGAATGGAAATAAATATCTTTACTACAAATAATGAAAAAGACTGACGAATTCTTGGCAGAGGTGGGCAAAGACTACCAGTCAGAAAAATCACTTTCATTAAGGTTAGCTAAGAAAAGGTGTTATGAGGACTTCCCTGGTGGCACAGTGGTTAAGAATCCGCCTGCCAATGCAGGGGACACAGGTTCGACTCCTGGTCTGGGAAGATCCCACATGCCGTGGAGCAACTAAGCCTGTGCACCAGAACTACTGAGCCCACGTGCCACAACTACTGAAGCCCGCGCGCCTAGAGCCCGTGCTCCGCAACAAGAGAAGCCCCTGCTCACCGCAACTAGAGAAAGCCCCCCGCAGCAATGAAGACACAACACAGCCAAAAAGAAAAAAGGTGTTATGAGATGACATGAACAAATGTTCTTAAACTTTTGAATAAATTTTTAGCTCCACAGTAAAGTCCTCAATTTAGCATGAAGCATTCAGAACAGAAGATGGCAAGAACTTCCATGCAACGGGAAACCAGGATTAATGAACAATTCTTCAAGAGATAGGGAAGTCTGAGGACTTTTATAGAAAGTCACTTTTTTTTCACATTCAAAAATCACAGAAATACAGAAAACACAGAAAAGAAGAAATCCAGAAGTCTGATTCTGTAGTTTTAATAAATTCCTTCATCCTACCACATCCTCACACGACCAATTTTTCCACTAACAGCATTCATGCTTATTCCATCACTAATGTAATTGCTTTCCAGGCATTCTACTAGTGTTATAGGCAAATATCATAATTGAATGTACACAAATAAAAACCCTCTTAGTGTGCTGGTACCAAAAAACAAAAGAATGCAACATTTCTCAGGAAGAAATTATACCCCTGCTGTGTTCTAATCAGCCAACCATCATCAGGACAATCAAAATAATTTGCCTAAATTAGCCAATCAAGACACCCTGCAAATCAGAGAATGTGAAAACCTGCAACAGAAAACATCATAGCTGATTATGATACTAATAATCGTGTTAAAAACCTAATGAGATGAAGAAATTGGAAGCTTGCTGGTGCAATTCTCTTTTACCTCAACACACTGAGAACTAATTATATAGACTGTAATTAAAACAAAATCTCAAACCAAACCTTCTGAAAAACAAATAGTTGATCCACTAGCAAACAGAACTACCATTTTTTTCCCAGCTTTATTGAGATATAATTGACATATCAATTATTTTTAAAGAAATGAACTCCTAACCATGATAACTGTTTTCAATAGCGGGCTCTTCCTTCAGGCACAAACGATCCAAAACATTTAAAGTGGGAGTCACTCACATAAAATCAGTAAAACTGCAATTATCTCCTAGGTGATCTACAGCAGAATTTTTTGAAATTTCATGAAATCTTACAAACAAGAAACAAAAGGAAACTTACAGATGAAAAAGTGATTTGGAATCTCATCACGTGGTTTAGACCTAATGCTTTGTTTAAGTGGCAAAGGGTAAGAAATCCGAGAAATATGCATTTTAGTATCCTTAACAAAACTTTGCTGGAAAAAATATGGAAAGCTTCATAAAGTAATACTTATATTCCAATTAAACACCTTCTGCTGCACTTTTTGGAATTCTAGATGTGAAATGGATAAAGACAATACTCATAAAACTACAGAACTGCAGCTTATATAGCTGCAGAAATTCAAAGAGCCTGTTCTTTTGCTTTCGAGGCTACAATTTTTTTTTTTAAATATGAAGAAGATATTTACAAGGCTAGACTTGTTTTTCCTCAAACTTTCTGTTTAAATAATCAATGTTAAGCAATTACACAAGTCCCATTATGGGTACTTGATTTAATTAGATGGTTATGGAAACAGACTCAACACCAAGCCTCCTTAATGCTGGTGACTACTGCCCGCTCAGAACAGTCTCCACGTAGAACCAAGAGACTTAGGCAGCAGCAGACGTTCAGCTGAACAGCTCTTTGGGGACTGTGGTGATTAAACAACGAAGTTTTGGAAATAATTCCAGCCTTCGCTGGCATGTGAATAGACACCTAACAATAAACACACTCTCTAGGAACCCCCATGCGGTCTGGCCCTCTTTTGCCTTGTTCTGGTTCTGAAGCAGTCTGAGAGACGATGATTATGTAACAGCACGGCTGCCTCCTTCCACACCAGCCAATGTTGTTCTTGAACCAAACTTGGTAACCGTCCTCCTCTCCTTGCCCCTTCCTGCGCACATTCCCTCTTCTACTCAATAATATAGGGATTTCGCAGTGTAGAACAGGGGAGGCTGCATACATCACAGTGGATTACCAAGAAGCCAGAGAGGTCAAGGGATTCATCTCTAACACTTCCAGAAAGCTTCCACTTTTCCACACTATACTAACTATGGGCGAAGCACACAAGATGACATGACAGAGACTAAGCATCCTTCAAGCTACCACCAGCAGAGGAACTTAGAGCAGCACCATGACAGTGAGCCCCAGATTTGTACAACTCCTGCCAAGGATTCCTGGATATTGAAGATCCTGGCCAGAGTTCAGTAATAGTTGCCCTTGCCCCATGTGTAACCGCTAATCATTTCTCAGGGGCCTAACATAAAAACACCCCAACTCCTTAGCCATCCAATTCTTCAGAGCAAATCCAGTCCATACCTAAAACCTTAATGTTCTCTACGTCCTAAAACAACCTTTCCTACACTTATGACCAATCAAGTCACTTGATAATTTAACTGATTTCCCATTTGATGCCATTACAAATAGAAACTGTACGATGAGTCCCAGAAAGACCCCCTGCTGGGCTCATTTCCTAGCAGATTTTGCTTAGACATGTCCCTATTCAACCTAAATCCAGAAATATTAAGAGAGCAGGGAGAAAAAATGTTTTAAGTCTACAGATGTATTCTAGGACAGGATATAGATTCAAAGATAGAAAGTATCAAAAACAAAAAACAAAAAAAAACAATGTCCGTGAGAATTAAGTGCTTTGGCTTTAAAAAAATTTTAGTGGAGAGTTTTAATTTATCATAGAATGCTTATTATAAAAAAACAGTTCATGTGCTATAGAAACAAAGACTGTGTCTGAACCATCAGGAAAAAGGAAAACAATTTTACAAATTCAGTATTATTCCCCAGAATAATGCATTATTCCAAAGTCAGTTACAAAAGAAAAAGAATCACATTAACACTAAAGAACCTAGCCCAATACTCTTCCCAGATCCAGCATGTCTACCTGAGTTCTGATCAGCATCTACCAGCTATAGTTTTTATTCATGGGCTCTCATACTCTATCCCCAAGTATCAATTTTATTCTCTAAGCTCCTTATTTTTTTTTCCTAAAGCCCCAGGGTTCTCTTTAAGCTCCTCATACTTCTCCACTGCCTCCAGTTCCCTATCTACAGTTATTGATTGATATATATCTGCACTCTGCTTGATTTCCTGACATCAATAACACAGGGGCATTGTGGAGTCCACAACATTTCCTAAAGCATTTTAGAAAATCCTAGCTCTTTAGCCTGCAGGCTAGGCTCTCTTGTTTCTCTATAGACTAGACCAACAAGGTGAACCGTGAGAAGGAAAACAAAATGTCAAGTGCTAGAGACCTAATAAACAAAAGGGCAATAAAAGCAATCACACACAGGTCCTTGAGCTTAGGAAGTCCCTTCCAGCATCCCAAATGTTATCTTCATTATTGCCATTGAGCAGGGCTTGAAAACTATCTTAATCATCTTAATTGCTAAAAACAAAACAAAATAAAATTCTCATCAGAAATATTAAGACTTCTTAATGTCCTTTGGAATCTTACTTCACCACATTAGGATCAATTTTTAAAGAAATATTGTGACTCCAATCAGCCATTTTGGAGAATGACATCTTGACTGCAAACTGGATTCTTGACCTCACTGCTATAATCACATTGCGTATGATCATACACATATACACCACAGTCCAGATGTCAGGCTATTAACTTAGCTCTCTTTATTAAAATTTTTCAATAAAAATTTTAAACTCATAAATATTAGTAGTTAATTCAGTTAAATGGGAGAAAAAGCAACTTAATTTTTATTTATTTCCTCCTCCTAGAATTAATGTAAGATGAAAACACCAACTTGGGCTCTGTTAAGGCATTTTAAATAATAAGTGATTGTTCTTCAGAACTGACAGTTCTCAATAACAGAACTTGAATCCATCTTTGGTAGAAGCCAAGACCCCAAGTACGACTGGCAGTCCTTGATTACTGATTCGCTGTGTGCACAGAAGAAATTAGTAGTTAGCTCCTGCTTCTACCTTATTCATCTGGATAAATGCATGTGCTCATTCTTAACTATTTCTCAGACATATACTGAGAATTCATTATAGGGTAGAAAAGGAGGAGGAAAAAAAACCCTTTAGTTTGAATACGCTATAGAAGAACTGAATATTCATTATAATACTTTTTCAAAGAAGAGGGACCAAACATCAGACCAGCCCTTCTAAATAATCAGCAGGTAACAGATAAAACAGTAAGTAATCTTTCACCACTGTTGCTCTTACTTACATGAAATCTCTGATCCACCTCATAGTTGACCTGTTTTCTGAAATCCTTTCAAATAAAAGAAAGGAAGGAAAAACAGAAGAAGAGGGCAATTAGTAATAAAATTAAAAACCAATTGAGGAAAAGGTGATGACTTTAATGCTTTTTCTTGATTAAATTTATACCAAAACAGTTATTTCTTTGCATAAATTCTACAAGTAAGCATATGATTATAATTCCATTTTTCACTTTTAAAGTTCTAGCAGCAGCATAAGAAATATTAAAGAGATGCATAATTCACATGCCAATACCTTTTGTGCAACCAGGAAAGTAAGGCGCCGGATCCCATGCTCAACCAGGGTAGCTTTCTACAAACAAACATGCAAAAACAGAAGCTAGATGAGATCTCCATTCATCCTAAGTTTTAGCCCATTCAGTCCTCAGACGGCTGTGATTGCACTAAGCACTGTTTTGGATATCTATGTCTTGACTCAGTATCTTCAAATTTGCAAGTAAACAAATCTCAACGTGGCTCCTGGGAATAAGACTTACAGAATAGGTTTTAAATATTGACCTGGACAAAACTGAAAGAGAACTCTGGAGGAGAAAAGGTCACATGAGGCCACCTAAATTCTCTAAGGACTGATACATATCAAGGTAGATCTTAACACAATTTCTGCTTATAGAAATTACACTGGTGGGCTTGTATTTAAATGTGAAGATCAATACTGATATAGAAGCTAAACGAAATCAGGTAGAGGGAAAAGAAGAAATTCCATAAAACGGAAAATTCAAGTACTAAACTGTTATTTAGACTATAGACATCACCTACCATCTGATACAGCATTCCCAGAATTCGACCTAACAAATCCTAACCTTTTCAGCTCTAAAACATTTCCTCCCTACTTTATATGAAGGTATTTTAAAAAAGATTCTCTTTAAAAGTTGTTAAAAACAATGTCTAACAGGCTTTTAAATTTAGTGATTATTCATACTTCCGCTTGGTACAGGCAAGCAGTATATTAGAAGAGACCAGCAGTTTCAAGACAGCCCCTTACGTGAGTCTTGGGCCTTTGGCTCTAAGCCTTCCTCTACCCTGTACTGCTCTCTCATCTCAAAAGGCAGAGACAAAGAAAGAGATTAATGAGCTAAGTAAAAGACATGCTCTTAAAGGTCCCTAATAAAGAGGGGCTACATGGCAGCAAGTAGAAAAGCAATTCCACCCACTGAATGACCTAAAAACATACATGAATAACACAAATAGAAAAAATATGTGGACTTTCACAACCTACACCCGGACTTTAATTTTATCACATTCTTTAACCAAGAGATATAGCCATAAGCCAATTCTTAACTTTCTTGATATTATATAGTTTTTAAATCCAATTTGGCTACCCCTCATAAACAAGCACATCCCTGGACCATTTCCTCTTATTTTTCCTTTTTTACTATGGCGTTGCTTAGTAACAAAATTAACAGGATAAGCAAAAGATAACTGGAAAAAATTAATTTCCTAATAATAAATTCCCAGGTCATATATAAATAAATTTTGGTTTAACTACATTTAAAAATGATTGGGGGACTTCCCTGGTGGCACAGTGGTTGAGAATCCGCCTGCCAATGCAGGGGACACGGGTTCGATCCCTGGTCCGAGAAGATCCCACATGCTGCAGAGCAACTAAGCCCATGCGACACAACTACTGAGCCTGTGCTCTAGAGCCCGCGAGCCACAACTACTGAGCCCATGTGCCACAACTACTGAAGCCTGTGTGCCTGGAGCCTGTGCTCCGCAACAAGAGAAGCCACTGCAATGAGAAGCCGGCGCACCAAAAGAAAGAGTAGCCCCTGCTCACCACAACTAGAGAAAGCCTGCGTGCAGCAACGAAGACCCAGTGCAGCCAAAAATAAATTAATTAATTAAAAAAAAGAGATTGGTATCATACCCATTAGGGTAAATAACCAAGTATTTGTAGTATAAGAAAAGAAAGGGAGGAAGGGAGGGAGGGAGGGAGGAAGGAAGGAAAGAAGGAAGGGAGGGAGGAAGGGAGGGAGGGAGGGAGGGAGCGAGGGAGGAAGGGAGGAAGGGAGGGAGGGAGGAAGGGAGGGAAGGGGGAGGGAGGGAGGAAGAAAGAGGTGGGGTGGGGCGGTTGGTGGTTCTCTGACTCTCAGTGTGCCAAGGAACAGAAACATTTCTTCTGACACCAACAAAGAATTCCACTACAGCCAAGTCCTTCAGAGACAAGCATCAATAGCTATGTTCTGGCCAGGGAAGAAAATAACTTTAATAATGCCATAATTTAAAATCAAAATTGTTATTGCTTTAAAAATTCCACAAGTGGCTGACAATAACAGCAGAGCAACAGGATTCTGATTACATTGTAATAATGCGGGTCTCACAGCAAGTCCACAGCTATTACCCAGCGATTAGGCGTCAGCACCTGGAGAAACTCCATTTACACTGGCTGCTTCAATCTCCTCCACAAGTCATTTACAAATATATGATCCTAATTTCTATGAGAGAAAAAAAGACATGCTGGGACTAGAAGATTATTTGGACAATTTGGATCAACCTATTTGATAGTTTAATGTGTGCTTAAAAAAAAAAAACTTTTTCTAAACTGCTAGGAGCATGATCATGAAGTGAAAAACAAAACTAGTTATCACTTCAGCTTTTTTAAAAATTGCTTTTGCTTCTTTTTCTTTTTTATATTTTTTTCACAACAAGTAGGTGAAAATGCCTAATATGCCTGGGTAAGCACGGCACGTGATGCACTAAATAGCTTCTTCAAGCTTGGAATGTTGGCACCGTCTACCCTTTCCCTACTGAACAGCCACAGGCAGACTCTGGGTTTCTCTATGCCTCAGTTTACAAGTCCAGTAAAGGAAAAAGGTAATTTCTTATCATCAATTAATGTTACAAATATACATAGTGAAAATGAAGAAACTGCCTCTTTAAATCAAGGTGTGATGATATATGTCACTTAGAACTGAGGGTAATAAAAAGCCTAAAGTTGAGGTCAAAACAATCAATTAGTGCCTCAAAACCTGGGAAGGAACTCTCATAGATTATTCCATCAAGCAACAGCATTAGTAGCCATGCACAACATTAGGACTCTTCCAAGTAAGGTCACCTTGGTCACTGGTCTCAGGTTAATTTTATGTGGTCATGCATGAGTCAAGGGCAAGAAGGAAGTTAGATTTCTCTTCTAAAGAAAAATTCCGAGGCATGACTCCTACTTTTACTTCTCTGGAAGGACCTTTCCTCACCACAATCCCACAGTCAGTTCATGTGCTGTGACAGCATCATGGGGAAAATGCTATGACACACATTAAGCATAAAATTACCATCTTTTCCTGGGTATCAACCATTAGCGTTATATGATGTGAATGTCTATGGCACTAATTGTTTATACTGCTGAATTAAATTTTTTTAAATCTATTGAGGGGCTTCCCTGGTGGCACAGTGGTTGAGAATCTGCCTGCTAATGCAGGGGACACGGGTTCGAGCCCTGGTCTGGGAGGATCCCACATGCCGCAGAGCAACTGGGCCTGTGAGCCACAACTACTGAGCCTGCGCGTCTGGAGCCTGTGCTCCGCAAAAAGAAAGGCCGCGATAGTGAGAGGCCCGCGCACCGCAATGAAGAGTGGCCCCCGCTTGCCACAATTAGAGAAAGCCCTCGCACAGAAACGAAGACCCAACACAGCAAAAATAAATTAATTAATTAATAAACTCCTACCCCCAACATCTAAAAAAAAAAAAATCTATTGAGTTCTTTCTTTATGACAAGCACTACAGACTAGGTGCTTTCCATTCAAAGAACACACATAGGTCTTGTCATTAAGGGCAGTTGTGGAAGGGTACTTTGGCAACTATCATATATCGTAATGAAATATAACTGTAGATGATCATTTTGAACATTAGACTCTAAGCATCTTCAGGGCTAGGAATGTATTATTTACTAAAGCACCTAGATCTGTGCCCCCTAGAGCTGGCATCAAAGCCTTAAGTTCTAGTTTTTGCTCTATCATCTACCAGCTGGTGATTAAAGGGCCTTAATCTCTCGAGCTTGAGCTTTTTCCCAGATGTACAACTGAAATAATTCCTGAATAATCTAACCCCGTGGGACTGTGGTAAGGTGCAAATAAAAAAATGTATACAGTCTTTAAAAATAAAAAGTATTATTATTGTTAATCAATTTATGCTGACCAATTAGAAATTCAAGGGAGAAGAATACATTTTAGTTAGGGTTACGCAGAGAAGTCCTCATAAAAGAGGGAAATTTTGAGACAGTTCTTAAAATAAGCAGGATTTAGAAAGAAGGTGGGGGGCGGAGAGAAGGGAAGGAGGGAGGGAAGAAAGAATGAAAGAGGAAAACATTCCAGATAAGGGGCAGTAGAAGAGATCAAGCAAACAAGGTAGATGAGATAAAGACTTAGGTCTTTTCATGGAACAGCAAAGGCTAGATTGTTAGCCTTCATTAATAGGTTGATGTCAAATATCAAGGTAAGGAGGTATCCTGAAGGCAAGAGAGAGTCACTGTTGAGTGGGAGAGTAACTTGGTAAGGGGGCATTTTAGACATTTAATTTTGTGGTAGTGAGCAGAATGGAAACTATCTGGAGGGGAAGGGTGAGGATCACAAGTAAACCTGTCGCAGTGTCTCAGGTACAAGGTGAGGAAGGGTCTAAACTAGAAAGATGGCAGTGGAAATATAAAAACCGAAAAGAAGGGGGAAGGAAGAAAGGAAGGAAGGAAAGGTGGGTAGGAAAGGAGGGGTAGAATAATGGAACAGCAAAAAAAGGAAGAAGTCAACGATTCCTGCATGATTGGGGGCAAAGGGTTTGGTTACTTGGTTTTTTTTGTTTTTGTTTTTGTTTTGTTTTTTTGTTTTTGTTTTGTTTTTTTTGTTTTTGTTTTTGTTTAGGGGAGAGGGGGGACCAGAAGAGGTGAAGGAAAATGATAGGAATTTACATTTAAACTATATGGAGTTTGATGTCAACACAAGATATCCAAGTGACATAAAATTGCAAGGAGGATGGAAGTATAACTGATATTTTCAAGGCTGGGATGGAAGGGCTCAGAGGGTACCTGAAGGGAGTTTGGGCCTAGACATGCAGAGTTAAGTCACCAAAAGGAATTCAGCAGGTGACTGGAAGTTCCAGACTGGAGCTCTGGAAAAGATTCAGGAATACAACTTCCCTTCCTTAAAACATTTTAAACATTTGAGGTCTAAATTTCTTGACATAAAAAAATACATGCATTTTATACTTTTGAATCACTTCGGCATTTTACCCCTACAAGCAGAACTATGTTAAAGACATAGCTGTTATCAGTGATAGGCCTTATATGCAGCAACTGATAAAAGGATGGATATGACACACCGCGAGAAGGAAAGTGGCCATCACCAGTTTCCAACCAACTGAGGACTTACATTTTGCTGGGTAAACTCTCGGAACATAGCTGCTAGCCTGTCATCCTCAATATCACAGTCAGTTTTGATAGCCACATTCAGAATGTGAATTGGTTCATCCCTGGGGATCTGTAACCCAAGAACACAAGGCAAGGAAATTAGGAGGCTGGCTAATACAGAGATGAAGAGAAGTTATAGTACTTGGTAGGATACCTGAAAAACAGATATGGCCCACAGGACATTTTCTGCTAGTATGAATAAGCAAAATGAAACCACTGCCCAACACCCACAGTGGAGATTAAATAAAGACACCTAACTTTAAAAAAATAAGGCAGCAAAGGCATTAGCTAAAGGCGGCCCCAAATCTTGGCTTGATATGAACTTGAAGACCACTATGTCTCAACTTTTTCACCAATAGAATGGGAATGAAACCATTTGCAATATCTCTTCACAGAATGTAAAGGAAAATGAGTGAAAGAAGCCATCTGAACATATTCCCATATAACATATTTCTAAACAGTGGAAGTATCAAACCATGGGAAAATAACCTGGTAGGGAAAAAACAGGATGTGTTTGCAGAGAAATGAAAAGAAGGGTTTAATAAAAGGACAAAATTTTAAACAAAATGTCGATTTTTTCTACTATCTGAAGTCCACAATTCCTTGAAGACTACGAACGCACTGCTCTGCAAATATACAAGCCATTACTGAGTAAGAATTAAAGCAATCAAAGCTCAAGTCTTTGAAACAACATTCAGAGACCTAGAGGCAGCTGCAATGGATATAGACAGCCTCATTCTACGCTATGGATTCCATGATTAATACAGTGGCTTTTATTTTTTAGGTTAGAATTTATATTCCACCTGTTTCTAAAAATACTTTGATGAGGCATATAAAATTAAATAATATAAAGTAGGGTAAAAAGATGAATTCTTCCCTACAATGTTCTACAATCAGAAAGAGAGTATATAGTACAAATCCTGTATCTGAAGGAGCAAAGCAGTCTCCCAAAGGGGACACTATACCTTGTCTTCATCATATAGAGATGTGTGACCTGCCTCAGGGAACGTGGGGCTTTGGGGTGGGGAATCACAGAAGCAGCCCATCACTTCATCAAAGATCCTGAAAAATACCAAAGAAACACCCACGATGAAAACCCAAGTGGCAGAAAATCTAAGTGGCAGGAAACGAACGCTGCCATTGCCAGCTCTGTCTAAAAGAATAATCTATCCTACCCTGCACTCAATTGTCAACTGAATAGAATCACCAGTGGCTAGAGGTGACATGCAAAATTTCACCAAGTGGCAGAAATTAGGAGGATGGATTGTTTAAACTTTAATAAACCATATATATTTCTTCGTTTTAAAAAAGAATGATCTGAAGCTTTTTTGTTTTGTTTTCTTCATATGTAAGATATGAGCAGTGCTGCTGTCATCATCGGTCTTAAAGTAACAGAAAGAGCCTGGGACTAGAGCAGTGACACACCAACGTAATTACCCCTCCCCCTAGGGTAATGCATCAGTATACATCAAGAGATAGATGCTGAATGCATTTAATCAAAAGATGTATCGTCTCTGGTGGGGCTCACTCTAGTGTTGTGTTTAATTTCTCCTGACATTTCACTCATCACAGAGCAGACAGTTTCTTGTGTTAGCTACTAAGGAAAAGATGTTTTTTGTTTGTTTCTTTTTTTCTGACCAGGCTCATATAACAAGTAGAGGCTTGTAGAGTCTGCACAGAGGTGGAAAGGGAAGGACCTATACCTCTCCCAGAGCATATACCGCAAGGGCTACATCTCCTTAGCTGGCCCGTGGCTAATCAGGGGACCTCTGTTCATTTGGAAGAAAGCTGAGATGCCCAAGGCTCCCCTTGTATAGACACAGTTCCATGGTGCCTTACCTGACAAAATCTTCAAAAGTCCGAAAAGAGACCATTCCGCCCATCCGCTGACACGGTGGAGTGAATGAGTTGTCCAGCAGCACGTCGCTGACACTAGCTACATGAGTCATGCCATAGTGGTTGAGGTTGGAGGAGAAGGACATTCTAAATGGTAATTCAATCAAGTGCATTAGACAAGGAGAGTAGGAACAAGGACTGGGAGAGTCACAACAGGGAAAAGGAGCTGGGAGGAAACTGAAGTAGGGTCAGGTTGCAGAGCAGGTTTGGTTTTTTACCCACCTATAGATAAGGCTGTCTTGCTAGATTCACATGAACCCTTCCACTGGAATTTCCCCTCACACAAACCATATTTTTTACCAATCACTCCCCCCCCAAATTTCTCCACATAAAAATCTAAGGACTGTCAGGAATATCATGGTGGTTTTAATACCATGACATCATGACATGTCTAAGGAATGAATAGCATATAGGGGTTAAAAACCATCCTGCATCTTCCCCTTCCTTAAAACGTCTCCTCTTTTAAAAGGATGTAAACAAGCCAAGTGAGTTGTAACTAGGCAACACTTAAGGCATTTTTCTCTAGGAATTGTAATAGATTAAGTATTCACAGATAGATATATGCATATCAACAACAACTCTAAGTCATTTGGAATGGCTTAGTAAATCATAAAAAACACAATTCCTCAGAGAGAAACAAGTAACAATCTGTAAAAGGAACTTTACTGACGTATCTATTTTTTCCTTGAATGGGCTGACGGGGAGCACAGTTATGAGGATTATAGCTTCTCCCTTTTTGAAAGAGAGACAGTTTTGCAAAATTTCCTTTTTTATATTTAAACACATTTCTATACCAAAGTAAACATATCTTCATTGAAAGCCCTTAATGAATCCCAGCAAGATACAAAAGGGCAGAGCATGGGTTTCAAAGTACGTGTAAGCATGACAAACAAGTGTAAACGGAGATGCTCAAAGAGAACCGATTTGTTCAATCTAAAAACATAATGAATCTGGATATTCCTTGACGCACCTCAGCAGGATGTACTCATAGATACTACTGTAAAGTGTTTGTGATGCCCAGTGAATCAGGACAGTCTGTTAGGAAGGACCAAACTAAAGGATGCCTCCAGGACTTGCCCAACATGTTACTGGCATACTGATCTGAAGCACGTCCAGAGCAAGGCAATGGCACTTGAACTTTGGGGAGCTGCTCAAAAGTCTCCTTGAAGTGCACTGCCTGCAGTGTTGCAGGGGGCAAGAGAGCCAGCAAAGTGGGCTATAGATCTGGGTACATAAGCGTACTCTATTGCAAACTGTAATTATAAAAGGCAATGGAATTTTTTACAGAATGGGAGTGCTGCTCACACAGACTATTAGAGACTGATACTCCCGGTTTTTATTCCTTTGGTAAATGATGACTATGAAAAAGTACTTCAACTTTTGACAGTACCAGGGACTAGAAGGTAGAGTGGAAGAGGAAACCATTGATACCATGAATGAAACAGACGAAACACACATCAAGCAAGTCTTACACATGGTGCTCACTAGAAACTGGGATTCAGAGCTGTATGAACTCAGAAGTGCTGTCATCCTTTTCTAGGATCACCAAATATATTTAGTAAAGAAGCAAGTTTGTGAGGCATTGTATCTTCTCTTCCTGCCTGGCATTAGACAGGAAAGAGAATCCAGATAACCCTTAAAGGGAACCCCCTCTGAAGATGCTAACAGTCTATGCTTGCGGCAAACATGGAGTTAAGAATCTTTTTCACTCAACTGAACCCCATCGGAAATACCCACATTTCAGTTTCCCCCACTGCTATGCTCTTGGACCAGGACAGCTAAAGGCAAGCAGGAGTGAAGCAAGCCCACTCTTCAAGAGCAGACAAGAGGACCAAACAAAACACTCCCTTGCCTCTCCCCATCCAAATTGGATGCCAAAAGCTATACACAGTTTTGATTACTTAATATTTAAAGGGAGAGGGACAAAATAAACATAAGCCTATAAATATTTCAACAAATAACTGATCATCTACAAAGACGTCAGCACCCACATGTTACGGCTTTAAGCACTTTGTGGATTCCAGTCAGAACTGCTATCCTCTCAAACTTGCATTGTGTTGCCTTGCTTGGCTCAGGAGCAGAAGGAAATCAAAATGTTAAAATACCACTTGTGTTATTACTGGTCTGGAAACGTTTCACAGGGCTACACACATCAAAACTTCAAATACACTTTTCCAATGTAATCTCATTACATGTCTGAAATAAAACTTGACTTTCATAGCATCATAACACTTTATAGAAAAACAGCTAACAAACTGATGAAACATGAGATCAGCTATTTCTGCATGTGTGTTCCTCTAAAAGGAGAAGCAAATTAGAGAAAATATAAATTGAAAAACTGATGAACAATTTGCCAGGATAGGAGTAACTGTAAGGGTTTCTCCTCTGAAAGCCCCAAACAGAGAACTTAGCAAAATGAGATGTTTACAGCAAAGCTGAACATGGGGCAGAGGATTCCCCTATTGTACACAGCTAGACGGGAGCTGTTCCATACTGAGGCTTTTCGAGCACTGCTTTTTGAATGGCTGAAGAAAAGCTGAAGACATGTTTTCCAAACAGAAAAAATAATTTAGTATGTCCAAAGGGGAGCTCAGGACTCCCTAGCAGAAAGATAACATGTTAGCTTGTCAAGTGTAGTGTTATTTTTTCCCCTGATTTTCCTAAAAGGTGCTTTTAATTGCAGAAAAAACAAAAAACAAAAAAAACTAAATATACGGTACCTGTTTAGCGTGGGGATGTTCCCTCTGTAATTAAACAACCACAGTTAGTTATTGATAGGTTAGTGCAAGCCATAATAAAAGAATTGTCAGAGCAGATACAGACCAGTCGTGAGGAGCCCCAGCGTGGCAGCTCTGGCATTCGGCAGACATAATTAAGTGCTCATTACCCTTCAACCCCCCGGGTGCCTCCGCCTCCTGACCTACCTCACCACAGCAGCTGTTGATGGAAAGGGTCAAAATGTATTTACCATGGAGTATTTTTTATAGCTCTATTACAAAATAATAATTCAGAGTAAGGATAAACCACAGGCTCATGAAAATTAAAGCTGTATAATATGGTATATTATCTTAAGCTTCAACAAGAAATATAATTCTCGACAAAATTCTTAGAGAATCTTCTTAACTTGTTCCTATTTTACTAAAAATGCAATAAGGAGGTTCAGAGAAGTTGATTCCACAGCCTCTCCCACCTTAATTGATTTTCTAGGATGAGTGATGAACCTACAAACTCTCCTCTAGAGAAAAGAAGCCGGGCACCTGGGCTCCCAGCTCCCTTTTCTAATTCTCTTTAACCCTGCTCTTCCTCCTGCAGACTGGGCTGGGATGGGGGTAGGAGGTGGTGTAGGAAAGGAGTGTACTCTGTGCCATAGGAGCTTAAAGGAACTGAAAAGCATGCAGGAATGTGATGATTCATGACTCTATGACTAGAGTGGTATAGACTGTTAAAAATGAATTAATTAATAATTTTTAAGTGAAATGAATTTAGGGAAATAATGACTTTTAAAAATTGCTGTACGCTTAAAATCTCTAGGCCTTCCATAAATAAAACCTTAACCTAAATTTGGCTAGCCCTAGAATTTCCTGAGAAAGAATATTTCCAAATCGTGAAAGAAAGACTAGGATAAGAATGGAAAGTGAAAAGCAAGTCTCCTGCCTTCTCTTTGGTCTTTGACACCAACGCTTTTTTCCCCCCTTTAATTTGACCTCAGTCACTTCCTCAACTGAAAAAAAAAAAAAAAAATCAAACCCTTATTTTCAATGTTAAAAGGGAAAAGTTATACTTACCACCCACAATTTAGGAGTCCTATAAGGGGGCTGATGGGTTGATTATCTTAACCTTCTAACACTCTTTTATCAGCGTTTAATCATTGTCGGGGTTTTCTGGCACACAGGGGACTTAATAGGCAGAACATAGTGGGTGGTGCTGATGGTATATGGAAGGAGGAGAGTGGGAGGAAAATGATGCACTTTCCATGGCAGTGAAAGGAGCAGAACAGACTGAGCCGGCCATATAAATAAAGAACTATGACATATCGCTGCACACACACTGTATACCTCGTGTGATTTGTGAGTAGCAATGCTCTTTGCATCAAACCTGTATCACAGAGCAAATTCATAAGGCAGCAAGAGCCACCTCCGAGTGCAAAAACCTGCACCTTTGCTGTTTGGAGTCTTTGAGCCTCTCATTCAGGGGAATGAGTTTCATTTTACAAGAGGTCCTTAGTTATAATGCACTTGGCCCTCATCAACAAACAAAAAGTACGCAGAGGTTCTAGAGTAGAAGCAGAAAACTAACAGTAAATGCTAATGAAAATATAGGAAAGTCTTCCTTTTAAGATATAAAAAGGAGTCTAAAGAAAAGGGCCACCTGCAGTCTCTAAACTATAAGCCTCAGTTCAGAGAGAAGAACCCTACAACCAAAGCAATCTCAGGCTCCTTCCATCCAGGTTTCTCGAATTTAGAAACCAGTATAGTCTCTCTCAACTGTTAACCAATATTTTACACTAATAAAATGGTCTCACTGCTTCTGTGACTACTCTAATCCCTTAGGGAGTCTTCACAGGATGAGGGCCAAGTTTTCAGCAGAAAAAGGCCTGAATTGAAAAGAACACCACCAACAAAAAGCCAGCCCTTCTCCATCAGCAATCCTCAAGCTCTCACGGGAAACCCCCTGCTGCTTTGTTATAGGAATTAGGCACCATCTACACAGTCTGGGATAAGAACAAAACTCCCAACATCTCCAGTTTTTAAAGGACTGGCCTCAAATCAATCACTTAAGAGGTAAGTTTAGAGTCAGCTTATCCCCTTTGGTATCAATAGAATAAGATTCTGTGGGTCTGTCAGGGAGGCGAGCAGAGAAGGAAGGTTAAACTCTCTACTACCAGGTAAATACTTAGCCACGTCCATAACAATCATCTATATATTTTGTAACTCTATACAGGGGCTATTTGATCAATTTAAGAAAATGACCGATGTGGCATACTGCACACAATCGTGATACAGTAGAAAGCTAGCTCAGTGGTCTGCACATAAATAACCAACAAACGTAGAGATTGTATGAGTCAAATATCCCACTTATATAGCTAAAAATAAAATAAAATCTGCCACATTTCACTGCATACTCATCACGCAAAAATAATCAAATTTCTCAATCTCTGATAAGGCAATCAATTGCATTTTCAAATACAAAAAGAGTATAAATTCACTTGTAAGACACCTGTTTAGGCTCTTCAGAGCACTTACGATGATGAATCTTCATTCACAATGTTGTGAAAAATATTAGAATCATTTTCCTTCCAGTAGATTAGCTCCATTTTACAAATGTGATCACTGAGAAACCAAAGGGGAAGCTTTCCAAGGACACTGCTAAATATGGTGTCAAAAACCAGAATCTAGACCTGGCATTTTCTCATCTCAGCTCCTGAGGCTAGCATTCCACATCAATATTGACTAAATTTAAAAAAGGACAAGAGAAATCCTTTGAATTTTGAGGCGTTCGGCATTAAGTCACCTCTGACTTTACTGACCTGCCTGCCTAGAATGGCTGGAGAGCCTGCTTCAATACGAAAGCAAAGTCAGAGTTGCTGCCTGCTGGCTGAACCCTCTTTATTTAAGGAACACCAACTTCTCCGGCAGTCACAAGTTCTCTGAGCCTTTTACCATCCCTTCCAGCTGAATTTCATTTTGCTTGATTCTAGCTGGCCCTACATAAATCTTTTATCATATAAAAATGCTCCTGATTCTTTTGCCTTCTAACTGGAAGGGAAAAAAAAGACCCTATATGAAAATGATGGGGATGCATGCAAACAAGCAGTGGTTACATCAAGCTGTAACTGAGAGCCAGGATAGGGCAAATCTTTTGAAATCAGGCAGCAAAGCAGAATCAGAAGAGGTCGGCTGAATAACCTACTGGCAGTCACTAACAGCAGTACCATAGGAGAAACAGCAATCTGACTGGCTGTGACCAGTGGTGGTCTCCTTGTGTGACTATGCTTCTGCAGGAGAATCCAGATCAAGAGCTGTAGAACACATCTGAATCATGTATTTCTACTGGCATCTCCCCCACCACCTCCTTGCAGCTCAGATGCCCAGACTCCACTGCAGAGCTTTCGTTTACAATAAAATGATCGTGGCTTCATTCATTTGCAGCCCCTTTAAAGCCCCTTCTTGGCTCTGCTGGAAGATTTTGCTCTTTCTGAAACAAGTATGCCAACAGAGCTACAACATATTACTATTGCCTGCTATATAATTAGCTACAAACCCACAGCACAAAACTACAGGGATTTACAGGTGCCCTAGATTCTGCTTTTCCTTCCCCCTGGAATCAGCTAGTCTTCCTTGACAAGAAGGGACCTTGGGCTACCCTAATGATATATTGAGAGTTTTAAACTCGACTCTCCAATCTTCCAAGGCTAGAGTGCCAAAATAACACAGCAGAGACCAGAAGCTGAGCCATGGATACAGGAAAGCACTTAAACCTGCTGAGAATCTTCTCTTATGCCAGATGCTTGCATCTTATCAGCAGACTACCCTGCATGAAGGAAGCAAGCACTGTAGAGTTTTATTTAGTTATTGCTCATTCTGGCCTGCTAACTACAACCAAATGCTCCCACTGCTAAAAAAATGCTGCAAGTTGGATGACTTTTGAGTGTCTCAGTACGAGCCAAAGAAGGGTCTAATCTCTGGGTATCAAAGATGATCAGAATCCTCAAGAATGGCAATGGGCTGCCGATTAGCCCCATAGAAGGCTTCTGATTTCTAAACTTCCTCACAACCTTCTTCATGAAAAGAAGGCCCAGAGGCCACCCACCAACAGCTAAACTCTGAAGGTGCCAAGCAGCCCAAACTCAGTCATGGCCAAAACATGTGGTATCAGGGGAGAACACAGCCGACCTCTTCTGGATGCGAGATGGGAGAAGAGGAAAATGCTTGAATTAAAACATTATAACATAGAAGGCCAAATTCACAAGGAGCAAATAGCAGAGAAAGTGCAGTGCAACTCAAATTAACTAAAGTATGGATTTCCATGTAAGAAATAGGTGGAAATAAACACCAGTAAGTCTTCACCCATCATGTACGTACAGAAATATACAACAAAATGGACTTCCATCTTCTGCATCAATTGTGGTGCTTCTTATTTGCATCACAGATTAAAAGTTTAAAAAAATGGACTATGTTCACTAATATGTATTACTTATGAAAATCATTTGGAGTTTTAAATTTCATACTCCCAGACTGTCATAATATGCACAGCCATATGCATAGCCACAGAGTTTATGGGATAATATACTTTACATATGTTTGTATAAATATTTTAGAAGATCAAATACATAGGCTGACTAAAGAACTTATTTGTTTCCAGATTATTCTGAGTTACTTAATATGTCCAAAGCTAAGTAAAATCGTGAATGTCAAATGATTTGATGAATCGTCAAAAATACATTCAGGAAGAGGCTTTAGTGTAACAAGCTTTTCCATCACCAGCACCACAGAGTGCTAAAAGTAGGGTTTCAGAATGAGAAAAAAGACACACACACACCACCTCTGGCTCTAAACCCTGAGCCTCCCTGGAAGAAGACAGAGAAAAAGGAATGCTGAATGATAACAGTCTGAGCTCCAGGATTAATCCATGTAAAATACTGGTTGAACTCACTAAAGAGCTGGCCTGATGGAATCTTAGACAAAAGAATTAAGTCCTAAAAGTCTGAATAATAATAAAATGTCCTCTTAGTGCAGACCAGCTATCCTGACTACTCCTGCATACTCCTGCACCAAGAAAAAGACGCAAGAAACTCCCTCATTTCTCCTCTAAGGACAACTGCTAACTGGCTACAAATCACCTTTAAAAAATGACAGCAAAAATCCCCTCCCCTCAAAAAAATTCACATACAATTGGACATAGTCCTTATACGCTAAGAAGATAAAGAAGGAAAAAAATCCACACATTTCCCATATATATAGGTGTTCCATATATAAATATATAGGTTTCCTACTATGCTTAAGTCAAGTGTAGCTGCTGTTCAAGTGAAAGGAATTTAAGAAGAAAAGGGTATATCTAGGCCAGGAGCTTCCTTTAGTAAAGCTCTAATATCTGGATCCTCTGGTGCATAAGACCTGAGGACACCGAGTAAGTTGCAACTACAGTTCCCATAAAAATTTGAAAGTCTTACATAGAAGATCAGGAAGTAGATGACATACCTTGGCTGAAGCCTGCCTAGCAAGAAGGATGATGAGAAAGTCACAGAGGTAAGAAATTGTTTAGTCATCTGCTGCCTTTTTTTAAAAAAAAATATTGTGAGGAGTATTAGAAAAAAACAGGCAAATTATACTGAAACACAGAGTAACTAAATGTCAAACAAAAGTTTCAGTCCACAAGATGAATAAGCATCACAGATCTGCTGTACAACAATGTACCTAAAATCAACAATAATATATTGTATACTTAAAAATTTAAGAGGGTAGATCTCATGTTAAATGTTCTTTCCACAATAAAATTTAAAAAAATTTTTAAGTATAAGAAAATGTCCAAGAAATTGCCCAAATGCGCTGAAAAGGGTGTTTCTTCTCCCTTCTCAGAGGCTGCTCCACTTATTTGCAATGGCAGCTGCTTGTGTTTTGCCTGCTTCTCTAAAAATCAAAACGTGCAAATGGGACACGGTCTTCAATCCAAGTGGCATCTAAGGCATTTTCCTGAAAAAAATACTCTGCTATTGTCAGTTTACAGACAAAGAGCCATGTTTCATCCCAAGCCACGGGGGCTAAATCACTAGTCAAAAACAAACCACAGGAATAGAATTCCACCAGATGACCCCATACACAACAAGAGACTGTAGTCTTGCTTTGATAATACAGCTTAGAGAGATACTCCCAAGGACTTGCTGGACAAGTTTAGTCTACTTCAAATGAATGTCTGGGGACTTCCCTGGTGGTCCAGTGGTTAAGAATCCGCCTTCCGCCTTCCGAATGGACTTGAGGACACGGGGAGGGGGAAGGGTAAGCTGGGATGAAGTGAGAGAGTGGCATGGACTTATAAATACTACCAAATGTAAAACAGATAGCTAGTGGGAAGCAGCCGCATAGCACAGGGAGATCAGCTCGGTGCTCTGTGACCACCTAGAGGGGTGGGATAGGGAGGGTGGGAGGGAGATGCAAGAGAGAGGAGATATGGGGATATATGTATATGTATAGCTGATTCACTGTTATACAGCAGAAACTAACACACCACTGTAAAGCAATTATACTCCAATAAAGATGTTAAAAAAAAAAGAATAAATGTAGAAAAAGAAAAAAAAAAAGGATCCGCCTTCCAATGCAGGGGACGTGGGTTTGATCCCTGATCGGGGAGCTAAGATCCCACATGCTGCAGGACAACTAAGCCCACACGCTCTGGAGCCCACATGCCACAACTAGAGAGAAGCCCACGCGCAGCAACGAAGAGACCGCGTGCTGCGACTAAGACCCGACGCAGCCAAATAAATAAATAAATAAACATTAAAAAAAAAAAGAATGTCTGGCTAGAAATGGGAAGACCAAGTACCAGGAAAGAAAATGCAAAAACTGGTTAAAGAATGTATATGTTTTCTCCCCCAAGAATTTTTGGTTTGTTAACCCGAAATATAATATTGGGGAAATATAAAATTCTGTTTAGCATTAGATATGTAAAATATGTATATTCATATGCCTGTTCTCTGTTCTCACTGAACAATTTTTAAAGCATGTGTAAAATACTGTAGTATAGCTACAGTATCAGAAGTGGATGATTGCTGTAACTACCAAGAATAAGCAACATAAGAATAAAAGTTTGTAAAAAGAAAAAAAAAAACCTCTCCTAGGGATACTACCATTAACATCAAACAAAGAGGACTCAGTGTGATTGTCCTAATTAATTCTTGGTCTACAGTTGAGCTGTCTATGTGGCTAGGAAGTGCTGGAAATATGGCTAGCCTGTATTGAGACATGCTGGAAGTAGAGAATACACTCTAAATTTCAAAGACTTTGTAAAAAGAATGGAAAATATCTGATTAATAACTTTTTATTACGTATTAAAATGGTATTTTGAGGGACTTCCCTGGCAGTCTAGTGGCTAGGACTCCACGCTTCCAGTGCAGAGAGTAGGAGTTTGATCCCTGGTTGGGGAACTAAGATCCCACCAGCCATGCAGCCCAGCCAAAAAGAAAAATAAAAGGTATTTTGGATACAATGGTTAAATAAAATGTTATTAAAAGTAATTTTGTCTGTTTCTTATTAAATATGGTCATTAGAAAATTTTAAATTACATATGTGGCTTGCATTATATTTCTATTGGACAGTGCTGGTCTAGTAGTAGTGATTCTCAATTGTAGATGGTCAACAGAATTATCAGAGAAGCTTTTTCAAGAAGTGGTCCCCTGGACTCTGGTTCAGAATTAATCAGAATCTTAAGAGCCAGGAACCCATATGTGTATTCTTAAAATACTTTGCAGATAATTCTGAGAATCACTGATCTAGAGGTTAGTGGACATAACTGCGTCCTTGAGCCTTACAGGAACTGAGAGTGGAATAAATGCTGGTAGACAGTCTCCTGTAATTTATTTCTGTAGAATTAGAAACAATAATGCTTACGGCCTGCTTGTTCAAAACAGTAAGAACAGAAAAGAACAAAAGTACTGAGGTTAGAAAAAAAGTTGGAACTTGACTCAAAACTAGCTAAAACTAAGATACCCTAGAATTCTTCTGTAAGGGTTGCAGGCCTATGGTATAATAAAGAATTTGGCCTTTGTCCCTGGTTCCTGGGAGAGAGACTCTAAATCCTTGGAACTTCTCAAGTAATAGAAGTGCCTTCATTATTCATGTGCCCCTTGGATCACACCTGAGTTTATGCTAAGAGATAACTCAGGACAGGGGCTACTCACTAGGAAGACCAACCATGTGATGAGAGGGTCAGCTGGACCTCTGGGGAGGGAAGACAAGCTGGAGAGTGAGTTTAATCACATGGCCAATGAGTCAATCAATCGTGACACTGTAATGAAACCCTGATAGAAACTCTGGGCACTGAAGCTCAATGGAACTTCTTGGTTGGTGAACACACTGATATGCTGGGAGGACAAGGTACCCTGATTCCACAGGGAAAGAACTCTATGTTCAGGACCCACCCACCACCCCCCAGACCTTACTCTATGTATCTCTTCACTTGTCTGGTCCTGATCAGTATCTTTTATTAAAAAAACTGTGATCATAAGTATAGTGTTTTGCTGAGTTCTGTTAAGTTGTTCTAGTGAATTATTGAACCTGAAGGGGTCATGGGAACCCCCAAATTTGTAGCCAGTTGGTCAGAAGTGTGGGTGGCCTGGGAACCCAACTTGTGGCCACATCTGAAGTAGAGGTAGTTTTGTGAAGAACTGAGCCCTTAACTAGTGGCATCTGATCTAACCCCAGGTGGTAAGTGTCAGAATTGAATTGCAGTATACCAACTGGTGTCAGGATAAGGTCATAACTCCAAACTGTAACAGAAACATTTATAAGAAAATATAAAATCTTACAAAACTAAATTCAAGTAGCAAATCTGTAATAACTGAATAAGCCATGCTCTAAAATTAAATATAGCATTCTGTAATTAAATCTGATAATACATCTTCTATTCCTAAACTAACAAAAGGATTTTAGACCTAAAAAACATTAAAGCAATTTTAGTTTTCTGGTTTCCACAAAGACTATTTTCTCTTTCCTCCTTTATTTTCCCTATCTTCACCTTTACATCTACATTAATAATAATAATAATCCAGCAGTTTATAATTCTGTATACATACAACCAAGGAAGACTTTAGAAAGATGACAGGATTACTGCTCTGTTCAGGTCTGGTCTTTATCCAGAGGAATGTGTACACCTCAGTTGTTGGGAGGGACACGTATACAAGTTTTGAAACCATATCAGCAATAACCAATAACCACCCTTGAGATCGAAAGGTGAATAAGATTTCTTAACAAACAGTTAAGAAGCATGTCTCTCATTTTCCAATCGACTTTCCCTCACCAAATTGGACACAGATCCTCAAATTTAAAAGTAGGACAGGGAGAGCAATTCAGAAAGGCAAGGGGAACAATGAGGGAAGGAAGGAAATCACAAGCAGCTCTGTGGCCTGACTACAAATCACTGCCCAAAGGGATGAGGTAGTAGAAAGCAGGAAGAAAAGGAGAATGTTCCGAGAATTACAAAGAGCATTAAGTTTAGCATGTAGTTCTCTACAATTATTCAAGGAACGCAGGAAAAGAAAGAAGCCTGAGCACCGAGCCCACGTGTGCCATGAGTACCTCGCTGCTCGCTGAAGGACAGCCATTCGTTTCTAGAAAATGAGATTCTGAAATCCATGGAGGCAAAAATGTACCGAGAGATGCTTGCTAAATCAAGGATATATGCTTTTCTCTGCCAGCCATAAGGTATTTTCGAGGTAGAGAAGTGAAAGGACCTTCTCAGACAAAGAAGACAAGTACTTTTTCTGAAGATGCTACTGCTCATCTGCTGACCTCTCCTGGATCAACAGTGGCATCCAGTGGCTGCAAGTCTCAGCACACACTTCTTTGTCTCTAGGAAGAGTTTCTATTGCTTTGGGTGAAGTGGCAATTTGGAACAAAACCATTTCTGTTGTCTATAACTAAGGATCCCCAAAGACATAGTGCTTTGAAATAAAAAGTGAAGAACCAAGCCCATAAAGCAGAAATGGAGCTTAAGATTGGCTGTGGTTATTTGTATTTCCTGTGGTATTACTGAAAAGAATGAAAATACGGGAGGAGATGAACATATGTGTGGGTGAAATTCCTAAGTTTTCACTGCCTCAGAATACTTTAAAAATAAATGAGATTATGGGCTTCCCTGGTGGTGCAGTGGTTGAGAGTCCGCCTGCCGACGCAGGGGACACGGGTTCGTGCCCCGGTCCGGGAGGATCCCACATGCCATGGAGCGGCTGGGCCCGTGAGCCATGGCCGCTAAGCCTGCGCATCCGAAGCCTGTGCTCCGCAACGGGAGAGGCCACAACAGTGAGAAGCCCGTGTACCGCAAAAAAAAAAAAAAAAAATGAACAAAGGGACTTCCCTGGTGGTGCAGTGGTTAAGAATCCGCCTGCCAGTGCAGGGGACACAGGTTCAATCCCTAGTCCGGGAAGATCCCACATGCTGCGGAGCAACTAAGCCCGTGTGCCACAACTACTGAGCCTGTGTGCCACAACTACTGAAGCCCATGCACCTAGAGCCCATGCTCCAGAGCAAGAGAAGCCACTGCAATGAGAAGCCTGCGCAACGCAACGAAGACCCAACACAGCCATAAATAAATAAATTTCTAACAAAAGAGGATGAATGGAGTAATCCTAAATTTCTATCTTAATTAGACCATACTTTCTCTCTCCAGATCAAAGATCAAAAAACTAAAAAAAGAAATGGACACCAAGAGGCTCTTCTTCTCATGGTTTAAACATGTTCATTTTCTGCTCTACATTTCTAGCTTAGAAAACCATACAGAATGGTCACACACACATTACCCACCCCCACCCTCCCTTTAACTCTGATAGAGCTCTGGTTGGCTCAGGTGCACACACCAGCTCAAACTCACCTGTTTGGATGAGAGGTGGGCAGCATGAACTGGAATTCCACCACGCAGGTGTTGTCCTTAAGCTGGCGGTGTTGTACACTGTTAAGTTCATAGGCAATATAAGCCCTTCGAACATACACCTGGTTAAAAAGTAATCCTCAGTAAATACACTTCAAAAACAGAAACTAAGAGATGGTTAGCCCAGGAAAAAGACAGTCTTGAAAAGAGGTGTCTGATGCGGAAGAAGGTGGTCTGTGGTGACAAGTCCCAAAGCCCCGTACATACATACCTTGCTTTAATTAATAAAGCTGGAGTCTTAAAACTATACCCATGACTATAAATGGAAACAAAGCTAGCCTTCCTCTGCTGGACACCTCTAGGTGTGCTATAAACCCTTCACACTGACCTAAACTCGAGAGAAAGTTTCATCAGTTAGCACAAAAGTATATAGAACCATGACTATTAATTCATTACACATGATGATTTCAACAGACAATAAAAGCAAACAGGGAGAGGGACTTCCCTGGTGGCGCAGCGGTTAAGAATCTGCCTGCCAATGCAGGACACATGGGCTCGAGCCCTGGTCCAGAAAGATCCCACATGCCGCGGAGCAACTAAGCCCGTGAGCCACAACTACTAAGCCTGTGCTCTGCAACAAGAGAAGCCACCACAATAAGAAGCCCGCGCACAACAGTGAAGAGTAGCCCCACTCAACGCCCACGCACAGCAACAAAGACCCAACACAGCCATAAATTAATTAATTAATTAATTAATTAAAATAAAAGCAAACAGGGAGACAAATGAGAGGTGCTGATTCTGGGCCACCTGAGGAGTGAAGATAGAAGACAGAAACAATTGAAGTACAGTCTAACTCTTTCACTATCTTGTATCTTTGTTTCGTTTTCCCACTGGCCCAAATCGATTTTACAGTGTTTATATCCCCCAAACCCTAGGCAAAATCAAGAAGGCATAAGTTGACATATAATCTCTCAAATACACTAACTTGACTCAAAGAAACAGCAACAGGCCACGTCTCAGGAAAACCCGTCAGTCCAACCTCATGTACTTCACAGCTAATTTGCCATGCACATAAAATGGGACACATCAGCATGTGAGGTACGTCAGGAGACTTTGCATTAAATGGCATAAAAACACTGTAGAACACTTAGATATTTTCAAATTTTGATATTTACTGAGTAGCACACATTACAGTCTCCCCACAGAATACAAATAAAAAGTAACCCAAAAGAGCTCGCAAAGGGCTGTAGTGGTATCATATCACATAAAATCATTGAAGACACTCCTTTTCCTCATGTTCAAAAAAAACATCTACTTGGCAACTTTACAGCAGTATTTGGGGCCTGCAATTTTTGTGCTTAATGAGGTAGTGTGCTGTAGTGGAAACAGAAAAGTCATGAGTCAGATTGACCTGGGTTCAAATGCAAACTCTTCCACTTACTATCCATATGAATTTGGGCAAGTCACTTAACCTCTCAGAGGCTCACTTTCTTCTACTTCATGAAGTAATTGTAGGATTAAATGAGAAAAATAAAGCACCTAAAACTCAGTTCATTAAATGTTATTACTTTCCTTCTCATGCCGAAATAGTTCATAAGAACTGCTTGACAATTCAGAATATAACTAAAATCCATTTTATTTGGCCCAAATCACAAAATGGTACTGTTCTGATCAGCCACATATTTTTTCACTTATTGTGTTAACAGGGAATCCTAATCATTATGAAATGGAAGAATTCAAATACCTCGTAAGTAGAATTGAAAAATGCTAGCAGCTATTTTCCTGTGATTGGAGCCCAGAAACTGGTGATTAGTTGAGTTGACACACTTGAGTAAAAGCCAGACCATTTGTTTCAGAGGAAAAGAGGAAGGTTCTCTACTCTTGAGAACCAACGTTAAGGCCAAAGAAAAAGGACAGATAACAATAGCCAAATGGACAAAAGGAGTCAGCCAGAAACTGAGAAAAAACTCACGTTACTAGGAGAACCTACCTCCAGAGCTGCCATCCTCACGACCTGGTTGCTGTGATAGAAGAAGTTTGGCAGGACATCGAAAATTGACGTTTCGGACAAGATGAGTTTCTGGAAGGTACAAAGACAAGCTTAAACCATTACATCCATAAGAGAACAATTCCAATGGACAATATTTAGCATTTGAAGCATTTAGTGAAACTTAAGAATTTTGTCTATGAAGGTCATGTTTGATCTTACCTTCTCTCTGCCTCAGCTTCCTCAGCTACAAAATGGGGAAAATAAGAATACCTATCCTCACAGGGCTGTTGAAGAGTTAATATACATAAAATTCTTAGACTAATGCATTAACAGTGCATTAATTATATGCTAACATAGGTGTTTATGGCTATTATTATCCTTTCTGACACGTACCCATACTTAACTTCTAATATACTGTCTCACTACTCCACTACGGTAAGCCATAGATTTTTGATTTGTGAACCCTCTATTTCAACTATGAACCAAATAAGCAAAAACATCCTTCCCCCCTCTTTAGTTTCCCCAGAACGAAATCTGATAGAAACCCTGAAGATTCCCTTGGCTAGGTATAATAATATTATCATTATTTCCAAGTAGAAAAATAGAAAGTCATTCCTGACAAAATGGTGTTGTTTTAAAAATAGTCGTCAAGGTTCTTTGAATTAGCAGTAAAATTAGCCAATATTCTTTTATAAAATTGGCTCTGGGGCTTCCCTGGTGGCGCAGTAGCTGGGAGTCCGCCTGTCGATGCAGGGGACACGGGTTCGTGCCCCGGTCCGGGAGGATCCCACATGCCGCGGAGCGGCTGGGCCAGTGAGCCATGGCCGCTGAGCCTGCGCCGTCTGGAGCCTGTGCTCCGCAGCGGGAGAGGCCATAGCAGTGAGAGGCCTGCGTACCGCAAAAAATAATAATAATAAATAAATAAATAAAATTGGCTCTGTATGAAGCTTAATAGTAAGCATTAAAATAAAATTAAATGATTATTTAAGTAGCTTTGCCTGTAGAAGACTAACGACTACCTAGTTATACATCTGATTCAAATATCAGAAATCAACCAGTGCTACCACTTCATTCTGTCCTAGAATACCTTCTAGATAAAAGCGCAAGAGGTGAAGACTTCATTAGGACACTTCTATCAAGGCAGGCCTATTCAATTTTTAAGCTAAGCCACAATTCTAACAGCATTTTATGAAGAAAAAACACATAAGTATAAATCATTTTAGAAATTCAAGGTATGAAACTTCATTACACAGAAAATCAAAACTGACTGACTGATTACTTCAACTATGCTTGGGAATAAAGGGGACAAGAGTGCAGAGTGGCAGAAAAGGGCTATAATGTATACCTGCAGGTTCTCAATGCAAAACTGATGTCCGTACATGTCAATAGCTGATAGGAAGATAGACTCTACTTGGTTATGGCGAAGCTCATATGATGGCAAATGGGAGGCAATAAGAACCTAGAGTGAGAGCAAAATAAAAGGCGTAAGTTCCTGAGGGAGTGATTATTCTAGGCTCCTATTAGGCAGCTCTGATACAAAAGCAATAAATATAAATCTGTAAGTGCAGGCATCAAAGATAAAACAGAGACCAAGTAAAACAACTTCTGGGTCCTGTAACATAAAGCCAAGGCCACCAAATACTGCATCTCAGTTGACTCTTACCATGATTTGCTTGTGAGCAATTTCCCATGGGGGCAGAGGGAGGGGGAGGGAGAAAAAACAGCTTCAATCAAGTTCCATCAGTGCATGTGATTTACCACTGCAGAGCTGCTTGTCCTGGGGACTGCATGACTAGCTGTTAATGGGGAATCAGGTCTGGCAGGGAACAGCTGTGGGGAAGGTTGGTGCAGCAGAGCTAGCCTTTTGCAACTCTGAAGGGGAAAGACTAGGAAAAGCTGCTCCGACAGCCCCAGGTACTCAGTCCCAAAGAGGAGGTGTCAGGATGTAACACCAATGCATGTGACGGGCAGAGAGAGTGAAAGCAGTGTCACAAACAAAAACAGGGACACGGTAGGACCTGAATACCCTCAGCAGGTCACTGAGAGGTTCAATAACTTTGAGTAATTCAGTGACATGGATACAATTGTAGAGAAAGCAGAAGGTCACTGAACAGCTTCAAATGCTGCTTCCTTGTCGATGCCCATGCGCTGGAACACAAAGGGAGTGCCAACTCCTGGCTTCCCTGCTGAAACCTTTTGGAATGGAAATGAAGACTACAGGGTGAAACTGGGCTGCTCTGGGGTTGTGCTGATTGCTAGCACCAAAGATTCATTTCATTATCTTCTTGCTTTCCACACTTGACTTTTTCCTATACACTTAAAAGTTTTCACCTGCTTCTAAGCTCCCTTTGGAAAGTAAGAAATATTAAACCTATTGCTTTCCCTCAGTCTCCTTTCCTCCACGTGACCCTGGTTTACTAGGAAGGGTAGGGAATAATAACAGGATTTTATAATGGGGGGAGGGCTCCTATTTTTTAAATTAATTTTTATTGCAGTATAGTTGCTTTACAATGTTGTGTTAGCTTCTAGAGGGCTCCTGTTTTAAAAAAACTTAACGTTAATCTTTTCCTTTCTCTTTAAAAAACATATACCACGTGAGAATGTTTGTTCTGAGGGCAATGAGACATACATGGGAAATTGCATGACCTTTGGAAGGTGCTGGAGGAAGATCTCATTGCATCTAGGACTGCCCAGTCTATGAAAACCATTCCTCCCTCCGGACAGCCAACACATGTCCTTACCTGGCGTGCTCGGAGCGCCACCTTAGCATTGGTGGTCTTACTGAGTTGAGTTAGCTCCGTGAGGATATTCAGCAGCTCGTCAGTGAGAGTGGGGTCCCGGCCACACAACTGATCCTAATTGTTAACGTGACAAAGAACATACATATCCATGTTAAAAAGAACTGAGGTGGAGAGAACTTTGAAATGGGAAAAGGGAATAAAAACAAAGTAAACAGAGCTAGATTACTAAGATGCAAATGTCCTGTTACCTTTATCCTAAACAGTGTGGTAAAGAGATCCCAGAGGGGTACTTCCCTGGTGGTCCAGTGGTTAAGACTCCGTGCTTCCAATACAGGGGACACGTGTTCAATCCCTGGTCAGGGAACTAAGATCTCACATGCCACATGGCCAAAAAAAAAAAAAAAGAGAGAGATCCCAGAGGAAGCTGCTGCCAAGGAGAAGCCCAATTCCTCAGCCATTCAGATTCTAAATTCCTAATGTATTTCTTTATAAATCAACACCAGACTTTAAACAATAGAAATCATTAGAGACCATTAAAAGGGGTCAAGGGATTCTAGCTAAGAAATAACAAAGGATGTCTCAAAGTTTTAAGAGGTTTTAAATAATATAGGGACTAAAAGCTTTCCTGTTCCCTCTCCCACTTTTGGAAAGAAGGCAGAATAAGGCAAAAGGAAACACTCCTGGTGGTTTTCATTCCACAAACCAAATGTTCAGCATCCCAGGAGGGTGCAAAACAGAAACATAAGCCCAAATTATTCATTTATAAATACATGCTAAATAAAAACACCATCTCATATTCTGACAATTTTATACCCCAAATCATTTATCCTCTTGCTGTACGACGAATCATTCCATGATACCTAAACATGGAGATTCCTTAGATGGATTAGAGGGAAAAACCAAGCTCCTACTATACAATCCATGGTGTAATTCAGACTTGGGTCCTTTGTCTCCAAAAAATTAAAAAATTTTAAGGAAAAAAAACTCTCATATTTTGGGAAAAATATTTCTTCTCCAGGGCAGTATCAGTTTATTCCCTAAATTCATCCATTATCCATGGGATTCTCATCTAAGCTGAAAAAACTGCAGATGCACTTTTATAAATGTCCTTTCTGAAATTTACAGAGTTATCTGTAATAGTAGTTCTTAATATCACATCACACAGTTCCCTCGACTTGGAGTTTGAAACAACTGCCTTTATATTTTAGTGAACTTTTATTCTCCCCCACCCAACTATTGAATCGGACATGAAAGACAACCAGATCCCAAAATGCTTCCTGTTGCTGCCTTTTAATCTTCCTCCTTCCTGGATTATCAGCCTTTTTCTTGAAGAATCTCCATTTCATCTTCAACCCTCCCCATCTCAGGGATACTCCGTACAGTCCTTTACCAGCGCAGCACAAATAGAAGCGTGGGGCTTTTGGCTCTGGGGGCAAATATACATTTCCCCAAACGCTTTTTCTACAACCCCCTACCACCTTCCGCATCACAGGGTAAACAGTTTTGGAGTACTCAACGCTGGTATGCTGGAAAGACGGCTTCTCAAACATTTTAAAGCAGGAAATACTTTCTGATTCCCCAATCCACGACCAGAGGTGTGCGCCAGAGTCGTAAACCGCATGTTGGTATTTATAGTTAACGAAGTGCAAGTATTGTTTTCACCTGTTTAACGCAGGCGATTCACTCATCTGAGTGGAAGAAGAAAGTGATTATAAATCCAGGGCTCGCCTGAGCACGTAGTCACAGACTGAAGGACCTATTCCTCCCAGCCCAGGGAAAAAGCAAAGAGGAGGGAGAAAATGCAACCAAGCCTCACCTTTTATTGATAACTTATGAGCAAAATAGAATTGTAATAAAAGTCACCAGCCGCGCACCACAACAAAGAGTAGCCCCTGCTCGCCACAACTAGAGAAAAGCCCGCGTGCAGCAACAAAGATCCAATGCAGCCAAAAATAAATATAGTTTAAAAAAAAGAAAAGAAATGGGATGATGATATATATTAAAAAAAAAATCAAATCAAATCACCAGCGACAAGGCCATAACAAGACGGAAGGAAAGAATAGGTAGATAACAGTGGGTAGGGAAACCATAAGCTCTTCCTACCTAAATCCCTCTTTACCTAATGTTCCTAATAGAGAAAATATACTCTTTTCTGAGGTACTTACTTCAGTCATCAGAATGGACCCATTGAGAGGTTCAAAAACCTAAGAGATGTCCTGGGTAATAGAACTCAGCTGCTCTGCAAATAGTCAGACTAAAGTCTCAACATTAACAGCAAAAGCCAACACAACAAAATAAGAACACTAGCCACCTACCCAACCTATATCAGATGTGATAGGGACTGGTTTCCCTTGAAAGGAAACCCAGGTTTACCTTTTGAGATTAGATTAAAGTAAATAAATTTTAAAAAATGGAGTTGCCATCTTGCCTAACTACAGATCACATTCTAACTAAAACACATGCACACAACTACTTAAAAAAAAAAAACTTTTTCATTTCATCTTTCCATTATGAGAGAGAGGGAGTGAGAAAGGGGGTAGAGAAGCTTCTTTTCTGTAAGAAAAGTGAACTATGGAGACTAGAAAAAATAATAGGGAAGTAATTATTCGTTCACGATCACCAACTGACAATCCTCCTGGACTCCTTGTGATAAAGTACAGAAACCTGACCTTTTTGGCAGGTGAAATATCAAACACAGTATGAATAAACCACTTCCATTAAATTATCCTGACTTGGAAATTTCCCATTCAAATATTATTTTCTCTATTGTCATCATTAGTACTTAGGAAAAAGATGTGCAACAGAAAACTGTGTGTAGTGTAACCTTCTCAACCCTCTCCTGTCCTTGACCTGAACACAGTGTTCAAGTTGTGAAAGAAACCACCAGGGATGGAAGACGATTCCATTCATCAGAACCACCCACCCTAAGATACAAGCATCCAAGAGGAAGTTTACAGCCCTCTGGCCTAGAGACAGATGTCCTTTGGGCAACTGGACAGCCCAACATCACCATCTAACTCTGGTGAACATTTTGTAACAGTAACATTAAATGGTGATGGTGTCAGCCTATGTTTCCTCAGTGTACAGAGGCAGGTTCATTTAATGAGTCTACCTCCTGATTTGGGGATTACCTGCATAAATCTGCAAGCCAAAGTGAAAATTATTCAATAATGGTTAAGATTGGTATCACACAGTTATTTCTTGTTTTCATTCTTAACCTAGATGGTGGATAACCACAAGGAATAGTTCAGATTTGCAGAAATATAACAAGCAGGCTTCAGAGTCAAAACCGTAGCCAAAGTTATGTAGCTGACTGCCAGGAGAGCCCAATATAGCCAACTTGATCTTAGCATTCTAAGATTTGAAGGCAATTCAAAATGAAAAGATGTGACGTAATGGGTAACATTCTCAAGACATTAACTACTGTTCAGCTGGACGAGGCACCAATGCCAATATCAAAAATGGACTGGAAGCTTCTTCCAGTCACAGCTAGAATTTCTGACCTTCCAAGGATGTTGTGGGACAGATTAAACAAGAAATGTTAATATAACCGTTATTCAGTAAACCTGGGTTTACTGGGACTTTTCTCCATTATTTACACGTTGAACGAAATTATTTGCAGTTATGTTGGGAGGAAAAAGGAAGGAGGCTGATAGGCATTTTATTTATTTATTTATTTTATTTATTTATTTTTGGCTGTGCTAGGTCTTCGCTGCTGTGAGCTCTAGTTGTGGCAAGCAGGGCTACTCTTCGTTGCGGTACGCCAGCTTCTCATTGCGGTGGCCTCTCTTGTTGCGGAGCATGGGCTCTAGGCACGCAGGCTTCAGTAGTTGTGGCTCGCAAGCTCAGTAGTTGTGGCGCACGGGCTTAGTTGCTCCACAGCATGTAGGATCTTCCCGGACCAGGGCTAGAACCCATGTCCCCTGTACTAGCAGGCAGATTCTTAACCACTGCGTCACCAAGGAAGCCCCTGATAGGCATTTTAAATGCTCCCTGTCTGAACCAAATCAGAGGCTCACAGGCATGGCATTACTCCTAAGGAAGCATGGATTATACTACATTCGTGTGGACCACACCAGAAATAAGATAGAAGTAGTGAGGGGAAGACCACTCAGAATCAAGGTGGCTACAGGATACATACTTCACCATCTAGACAGCTGTGAAGATGTTGATACTTTTTATTGATACAAAATTGCTCAATTTGGCTAAAGAGTCCCTTAAATATCTCTTAGGTAAACTTAAACAATGTTCTAAGCTTTTTTCTATAAAATTAAGAGATAAGAAGAACTTTCAAAAAATAAACTTACTGACTTTGTTTTCAATGTGGCACAATGTTCCTCCAAATAGAGAAAACTTGACAGGACTTTAACATTTTACTTGATATTTTGCTCTCCAGATACAGCAAAAGATTAGAAGAAATTTGGTAGAGAGTCTATGAGGCAAGTTACCAGTAGGCAAGTTATGCTAACACCCAGAGGGGAGGAAGGCTTCCTCGGAGCAGCCCACATCCTGCAACACTGATTCACAGAAGCCTGATTTTCTTGATTCCCTCCCCCTAGGTTCCAAAGCCCCAGAAATCATCATCTAGTTCAGCAAAGCACAGCATCAACAGTCCCACTTCTAGAAAGCAGAGATTGGAATGCTGGGCACATAACATTGATCAGGAAGCCAAGGTAAGCAAAAGAAAGGGGAACCAGCAGAGAACACAGCTGGGGGAATCGAATGCTACCATATCCAGTTGTTATCCATAAAAGAGAGTAAGACCTACAGAAAGAGAAATCCAAACAAGTAAAATGGCTTTTCCCAGCTACCACCATTAATGCAGATGTGGGGTGGAGGACCTGACCATTGCCAAAGCAGGCAGATCAGAAAGGAGCACTTTTCCAGCCTTCGTTCCTGCTCCCGAAGTCACTGCTAGCTGGCCCTCAGCTCAAGCATAGCAGTTAACTTCTTGATTTCCAAATCTCTGAGATGAGGGCAAAATAACGGATATTTCAAATGCAATTTAATGATATAAAAGCCTAGAGATGTTTATGAAGTTTTCCTTTGTTTTTTAAAGATAAATGTGAAATGCCAAAATAAAGAAAAGGACAAATCCATCTTTCTGGTTCACATCGTCAACCTTCCTCCTCCTCTCTCTACCCCCCCTCGTCCCTCCCCTTCCCCTCCCTCCTCCCTCCTTCCCTCTCTCGCTACCCCTCCCCGTCCTATTCATCTAAACCCAAACATTAACAAACAGCTCTTTTCTCCAAAGAGCTCAGCCTGTTGGAAAGAAAGTCTGGGTACTATCCATGCAGGTAAGAAGTAATCGGGATGACAAGGTGGGGAAAAATAAGAACAGCAGCAAGTCAGAGTCCCATTGGCCTGTCCTGACTGGCAAAAGCAGAAAGCAAAGCCTCAAACCAGTTCTCTGACAGGGCCCAACGCCCCTGCAGCACCCCCGTGTAATTACACACTTGAGTGACTGGACTCTGAAGAAAATTGAAGGCCTGAGCTCCGAACAGCTGCCATTTTCTCTCTCCATCACACCAGCGTGATTACTTGAGAAATGAACAGCCCCAGCTCAAAGCTACTCCAGAATTCTCAGAGGAAATATGGCTCCGTGTTCCAATAATGAGATTCTTAAGGCAAGCGTTACTTACAATCACTCCGCAAAAGGAGCGAGCCGAGCCCCTATATCTTACAAATTAGAATTTAAGAAACCCAGCGACAGTCTTAGACGATCATTACTCTTCTGCAGCTCCAAGGATTCTGGACTTTGGCCTATTTTTAGTGCATAAAAACTGTTAAGTCCTTAAAAAGGTAATCATAATAAAATGAAAACTCACCATAACTACCTTCCTAAAAAGGCAAATTTTACTCCATTTTAGGTCCAAACTGACAGATTCTTCCATACCCTCATCATTACCTTTTTCTGCCAGAAAGTCTTGGCTTTATCCAAATGAGAATTAGCAATCCTTTTATTAAAATTTAAGGAAAAAAATCTAATTAGTCAGATTTCTTCCCTTTTCTGATTGAGAAAAAGAAAATCAGCAGGTTGCCAGAGATAATATCACTTCTTTGCCGAAACCTATCACTTGGAGAAGTTGAAATATTACATTGCGCCGTTATTGTTTTTTCCTTTCAAATGCATTTTCTGGTTTCCCCACCATCTAGCCATTCTAGGGTAGCAAAGGTAATGAACTCTCCCTGTGATTACATATTTTTTTAAGTGGCTATTCTAAAAAATGTTACATCCTCGAGAGTTAGCCAGCTAGGCAGATAACTGAGTGAGTGGCACTGTTGTTAACCAGAGATGTGAGGTAGATAGTTTCCCTTCATTCCGAGCCATGAAATAAAAAACAGCAGTGAAGATTTATAGTTTTTTTCTCCTCCAAGAAGAAATGAGGGAATTAAGGTACCAAGAATGCCAATTCCACAAAGGGACAAGGAAGAAAAGCACAGGAGCAAAAAGGTACTATAGTCTCCAAAAAACACAAACATGCAGCAGCAAGGCAATTAATTGCTCGTGGGGTAGAGGGGCTCTAAGAATAGTCCTATTGTTCTCTGATTCCTAGAATTAACCCAACCAGAAAAACCAAGGAGTAGAGAACTTACAAATCATCTTCAAAAATCCTTAAGTCCACAAAAATTCTACCCACTGGTCACATGTACATCAGTCCTATTCACGTTTACTAGTCTCACCTCTCCTTCCCTCTTTCTACTAATTCTCATATTACTAGGTTATAGGGACAAAAGCATGTATCTACTACCAACACAATAATCCCAGCTTAGATGTCCATGTAAATAAAACAGAAAGGGACCACAGAAAATGAGGAATACATTTAAATTTCTTTGGTGGGGGAGGAACAGTACTACATTTCTAACAGTTGTTTTTTGTTATTCAGTTTTGGATGTGAGAGCATTCATGGAACAAACAAGCATTATAACAGAAAAGTACACTGGCTAGATAAGACTAAATTTTAAAGCTACTGTCACTAGTGACAAGAGGAATAAGGAAGCATGGGGCATCTCTAAGTAGAGCGAAGAGATTTGAGTTCCCATGTAAGATTATATGCACAATTGGCAGAACAGTCCTTTTCTGACTGGAGCAGGTTCCTTCAGGTCAAGGACAAAGACAGATAGGAGAAATTGTTAATCTACAACCCAAGCCCCACTCATCCCACAATCACAAAAGACAGGAGCTTCTCCTCTGACCACAGCCGTCACAGGGAGAAATGCTTTTTTCATATCATCAACCATCTTTACAGGTTCTGAAAAATGGTACTCACAATAAGCATTGTGACCAGAAGATTCTTCTTGGTGACTTGAGCGTGAGAGAAGATGTAGTTCAGTACAGTGTTCATGTCACTCTTGTTCTCCTCCCGAAGGGCGAACACGCATTTGTCATAGTGACCTGCAAGCAGCAAAAAGAAGTGATCCTCACCCACGTATGCATGTTCACGTTTACATGCTATTTGTTTGTTTTCTAATGTCTCTACTTAGAAAACTGTAAGAAGTGAGAAGAAATACCGTAAGAATTTTCTTAGATGGATTTGTATAGAATTGGCAGTGTTGTTTAGTAAAAGCAACCCGAGGCTAAGAGTCAGGCAATCCGGTATAAGACCTGGGCTCAAAGCCTAGCTCTGCTACCAATTTACTGTATGCTCCTGGGCAAATCACTACCTCTCTAAGGCCTATTGTCATTAAAAAAAATTTTGACAGATCGGGGAAGGGTGCGTCTTACTGAGGAGCTGGGGATAACCCCAACCCCCTACCCTGACTCTAAACTCTCTTATTTCGCTTCCTGGAATGATTTCCTTAGAAGAGAGGGTTTGGCTGCTTAAAAAGAAACGTCAATACCATTAAACCCCAGCTAGAGATTCTGGTTCCATGTCTGACTCACTGAAAATGTTTCACCCTAACTAGGAGGAACAGTTTTAGCTCAAAAATAAAACACCAAACTTATCAATGTCCACAAGAAGGATGGCTGCTACCTCTGGAATCAACATTTTCCCCCCGGAAGTCCATGAAGCAGCTAAGCAATGCCTAGGAACTCCAAATCCAAACTAAGGCATAGATCAGGGAGAACCTTGCATGAAGTCAAAAGGTCTGTGGGGAGAGTACAGTTATGCATATTTTCATTGGCCTTTCACAAGGCCACCAGGGGCAGGTTAGTTCTGCCTAGCAGAGCTATGTTTTGCAACAGAAGCATAAGCTTCAGGTATACTGTAGTGATATCTACCATGGGATACAAGTAATATTCAGTTCTTTAAAAACAGCTTACCTCAGAATTAAATTTCCAAGCAAAGGAGAATTAGTGTTTGAATAGTCTCAAGGGTCAGAATTCTATGAAAATAGTAAAGGATTATCACCTTACTTCAGCCTGCAGGTTAGGTTACAAACCAAAACAGTGGCATTCAAACTGCATTACCATGGATTCCTCAAATACTGAATGCAAGCAACCAAGGCAACTCTGCTTTTATCTATTTTAAATATTAGAGATTGACATAAGATTTCTTTTCAAAATAAAACTAAATATATTTGAAAAACAGTGGACTACAATATTTAGAGAGCTGCCAATGTCATAAAAGACCCATTTAGAACAAAATGGAAGCTGTTTAAAAATTGGTTGTCCTATATAAATTCATATTTCTCCTGACCAAAACTTAGCTTTGAAGTGACAACAGAAATATATCTTGGTAACAGAAATCACTAGAACTGGGGGAAATAAAAAGAATATTTACCCAAGGAGAGGCAGTGGAGACACTAAGCAGAAAGAAAGCAATGATACCAAGTGCCTCTTTTTAAAAACTTTTTATTGTGAAGTATACATACAAAAGAATAAATAAACACCCAAGTAACTACCATCTATCTTAACAGAACATTTTTAGTATCTTTGAAGGATCCAGTGTGCTCCTCCTCAAAATCAACCCGCTAAGCTGAATTTTAGGTTAATCATTCTTTTGCTCTTCTTTACACTTATCACAAATGTATACATAGTTTCATTCTTCCTGTTTTCAACTTGATAACAATGGAATCATTGTGTATGGATCATTCTGTAACTTGTTTCTTTCCCTCACCATTATGTTTTTGAGATTCATCTTTTGTTCATGTGTATATCTCGGTTCATCTGTTTTCACTGCTGTAGAGTAATCCATTGCAGGAATATACTAGAATTCAATTATCTATTCTACTTGTGTATATTTGGGTTGTTTCCAGTCTTTTTTGCTATTCGTGAATAACACTGCCACAAACAGTACTGTATATGTGTCCTTAATAAACATGTGTAAAAGTTTCTCTAGAGTATATCATCTAAAAATAAAATTGCTAGGTTGAAGAGTATAAATAAGTTCAACTCCATTAGGTACTGACAAACTGTTTTCCAAAGTGGTTGTACCAATTTGCATTTCTGCTTACAGAAGTGGTGGAAGATGATGTGAAATTCAAATTTTTGCCAATCTTACTGTGGTTTTGGTTCACATTTCTCTAATTAGTAATAAGACTGGACATCTTTTCATGAGTTTGTGGATTATTTATGCTTCTGCTTTGGTGAATTATCTTTTTATATCTTTTGCCCATTTTTCTATTAGGTTGTCTTTTACTTATTGATTCAAAGCAGTGCTCTATAGATTACAGATACTAATCCTTTCTTAATCGTCATGATTTATAAATATTTTCTTCCACATTGTGGCTTGTATTTTCAGTCTTTTTGTGGTATCTTTTCACTAACAAAAGTTCTTAAGTGAGGGCTTCCCTGGTGGCGCAGTGGTTGAGAGTCCGCCTGCCGATGCAGGGGATACGGGTTCATGCCCCGGTCCGGGAAGATCCCACATGCCGCGGAGCGGCTAGGCCCGTGAGCCATGGCCGCTGAGCCTGCGCATCCGGAGCCTGTGCTCCGCAACAGGAGAGGCCACAACAGTGAGAGGCCCACGCACAGCAAAAAAAAAGTTCTTAAGTGAGGTCAAATTACTTATCCTTTATAGTCTGTATTGCTGGTCTTTTTTTTTTTTAAGTTACCAGTAATTAAAAAAATATATTTATTTATTTATTTGGCTGCACCCGGTCTTAGTTGCGGTACGTGGGATCTTTGTTACCAGCATGCAGGATCTTGGTTGCAGCATTCGGGATCTAGTTCCCTGACCAGGGATGGAACCTGGGCCCCCTGCATTGGGAGTGTGGAGTCTTAGCCACTGGACCACCAGGGAAATCCCTGTACTTACTGGTCTTATATGACAATATCTTCTCTGCCCTGAGGTCATAAGGATATTCTCCTAAAAATTTAGTAGCTTTGCCTCTTTAGTACATGTTTAAGTTTTCAGTTCATCTGGAATTGATTTTTGTGTGTATCGTCTAGGTTAGGGATCTTTTATTTTGGCAAATGAATAATCCTTTGTCCCAGCATCATTTATTGAAAAGTCTATCCTTTCCTCAGGTATTGATTTACAATACCTGCTCTGCTGTAAAGTAAGTTTTCATATATGCTTGCATCTGCTTCTGGGTTAATAGAACCAGTGTTCCATTGTTCTATTAATCTGCCCCTACACCAATATCACAATCTCTTCATTAATATGGCTTTATATTAAAACTTGACATTTAACTGGACAAATACCTCCACAGTGTATTTCTTTAGAAGAATCTTGGTTACCTTTCCTTTCATGTAAATTATAGAATTAGCTTGACAAATTCCACAAAAATACACTAGTAAGTTTTTTATCGGAATGTCAATGAATGCACAGATGAATTCAGGGAGAATCAACACTTTGCAAATATATATTCCAACCTAAGGCCATGATATTTATTTAGATCTTCTTTATTATTTTTACTGATTATAATTTTCTCCAAAAGAGGTTGCACATTTTTTGTTAGACTTATTCCTTAGAATTTCATATTTTGTGTTGCTATTTTAAATGGAATATTTTTCCAAAATGCTCTTCTAAATGATTGTTCCATTATAAAACTTGAATTTTGTATATTGACTTTTGTATCCAGCAACTTTGTTAGATTTTAAATAATTCTAATAATAAATATGTGGATTTTTTGAGGCTTTCTAGGTAGACCTCATACCATATCTAATAGTGGCTGATTTACTTCCTTACTCCTTTCTAATCCTCATACCTTTTCATTCTTTTTCTTGTCTTACTGCACTGGCTGGGATATCCAGTATGATGCTGAATAGCAGTAATGATAGTATGTGTCGTTGTCTTATTCCTAATCTTAAAGAGAATGCTTTCAACATCTTACCACTAAGTATGATGCATCCTACAGATTTTTTTGTAGGAGAACTTTACATGATAAAAAGTTCCATTTCATTCTTAGTTGGCTAAGAATTTATCATGAATGCATATTAAATTTTGTCAGATACTTTTATCATCCATATCTTAAGATGATGGCCATGTTTTTTCCTGTTTTAGTCTGTTACGTGATAAATGACATTAACCGGTTTTTCAAATATTAATCAAGCTTGCACTAGTGGGATAAAGCCAACTTCGTTGTGATCTATTATTTCACACATTGCTGCATTTAGTTTGCAATATTTACTTGAGTATTTCTCCTTGTCATGAGTGGGAGAGTCATCCTTTAAGGACTGGAAAAGGGAGCAAGACTGATAAAAGAAAATATTAGGTAATCTTTCAAATTCTATGGTGTTTCACTGCCATCTTGTGGCAGAAAGCAGTATCAGCAGTATGTAGCTTTAAAATCTTAGCCAGGGTATTTTAGTCGGAGACTTTGTACATCATTTAGTAAAGCTCTACAGAGAAAGCCAGGGATAAATTCCACCTAACTGATACACTGAAAAGCACTGGAAAATCTGAGCCTTTTTCAGAGGCCTGTGGTTCAATCCATGGATTAGCTGCTGAGAGGCAAGCTCTTTGGATAGGGTTTCTCAATTTCAGCCTGGTCATGACTCAACCAGCTCTCACTGTACAAGGTCAAGAAGATGCCAATCTTCTGCTAGAAAAATTTTCTCAGCCCTCTCCCAGAAGCACACTGGATTCACAATCTCATCAAACTGTGTTTTGTTGTTCTTTCTTTGGCGCTAGTGAGATATAGAGGTTTAATTTTTAAGGGACTGGTGAAAGGAGGAAGAGTTTGTTAATGTCAAGTGTTAGTGACAGGATGGACTGGCTCAGCTGTTGCTCAGTCCTCGAGGGAAATGTTCCCAGATACAGAGTCCTCAGGAAGGAACTCACCGTTCTGGAATTGCGTCTCTACTCGCAGGTACTGCCGCAGCAGGTCCATCACCACAGCCTTCATGTGGCCTCGGATACCACTGCGGTACCTGGGCAAACAGAAAAAGGTCCCCACTGAAAATCCTGACAGGCTAACACTGTTAAATAACAGACTATTACATAATAAACCCAGAGCCCAGATTTACTAGACTTTCTACTGAACTGCTTTCCTTCTAATATAGGACAGGACAGGAGACAGCCTAGAATCAACTAACCAGATCAATTTAAATTCAAGTCTAAAAGAAATATGGCTACAGACAAGATTTTTTTTTTCCTTATAAAGGAATCAAGAAAAAAAGAGTGCAAAGCAAAACCAAAAACCACTTGATAGCCCTACCTACCAACACCCTGGTTCAGTCCCCATTGCTAAGTTGAAACGATCACCACACCCTTGAAGTGGTTAAGGGGTATCTGAAAAGTCTATGAATATCTTAAAGTTGAAAATGTCCTGTGAAGGTTCCTTTAATCCAACAGCTGAGTCCATAAGCTGAGGAGAATAAATATCAAATGGGGCCCTATGCCAGAAGAAAAATTAGGAGTTTCATGGAAATTGCAAGGAAAAAGAAAACAATGAGATTGCTGTGCCTTAATAACTGACAGAAAGATGCAGAGTAAAGCCATCAGAAACACTGAGTATGAGAGCTAGCTCACGAGTCTAAGAGATTTAGTAGATATAACAGATTTTCTAAGATAGAGGTGCTTTCTAATTTCTCTAAGTCAAACCTGAAGTAAACCTCTTTGTGACTACTCAGAAGAAAGGAAGGTATGGGGATGCGCAGGTCTGGGAATCTGGAGTTCCATGTAACTACCTCTGCACCAGCTGGACAATGCTCTGAGTGTTCATGAAGAAGACTTCCCGTTCAGATTTCCGGTTCAATGTAGCTGCGTGGCTATCTAGGATGTTGGCAATCTAAAGTATAAGAAAGGGAAAAAAAATGAAGCCCAGCATAGTAAAAGGACCCAAAGCATTAGCCTGCATGGCATCAACACTAGGAATCTTCTTAATTGTAACAGGACAGTTTCTATCTTTCACATGTCGAGAGTAGCTGCAAGTTACCTGGTATAGTTTAGGGGCCCATTCATGATAAATAGGAAAGCAAAGGGTAGTAAGTATGCTGCTGAGATAGTAAGGAAGTCTCTGATGATAGAACTACAAATATCCGCCTACTTTAAATTCACAAGAATACTTCTAATTAAGGCACAGCCCCAAGAACAAAACTCTATGGGATACCAGTATGCTTTCCTCTTAACCACAGATACTTTACATTTCACACACAGTACTTACCTTATTGGGCTTGTATCATGAAGCAGTTTTGTAAAGGGCACAATGATTAAACAATCCTTAAACAATGATTAAACTTCAAAAGCACAACATCCAGACAGTAAGGAGGATCCAAACAGGAAGGAATCCTACAACATGAACTCTAGCACGGGCTGCCAGTAGAAAATGACAGTGTTACTCTATAAATACCTGCTGGCTGGGAAACTGACAGAGGACTGATGTGATGTTGCTAGCATACTGAGCCATTTCCTTCTTGATAGACTTCTCCACATTGGGGGGGATACGACCAGAGACACTGGTCATGATATCTTGCAGTTCTAGGAGAGGCAAGGAGGGATCTCTGAGGGTCTTCATCAACCGTTCAACCCAGTCTTTTACCTGAGAAGAAGGAAATAATAAAATAGGAACCAGACAAAATTAACACAATCCCCCAAATAAAATAATATATCTGAATTCACTACCATATAGTACAGGAGTACCGTGCTTTATTGTGCGTTGCTTTACTGTACTTTGCAAATATTGCATTTTTTACAAATTTCAATTTGTAAAACCCTGTGTTGAGCACCATTTTTCCAACAGCATTTGCTCACTTTATGTCTCTGTGTCACATTTTGGTAATTCTTGCACTGTTTCAAACCCTCCACCAGCAAAAAGATTACAACTCAATGAAGGCTCAGATGATTAGCATTTATTAGCAACAGAACATTTTTTAATTTAGGCATGTACATTTTTTTAGACATAATGCTATTGCACACTTAACAGACTACAGTATAGTGTAAACATAACTTCTCTATGCACTGGGAAGCCAAAAAATTCATGTGACTTGCTTTCTTGTAATACATGCTTTATCGTGGTGGTCTGGAACCAAACCCACAATATCTCCGAGGTATGCCTGTACTTACTTTGAAATTGCAATATAAGCACCTAACATTGTCCTTATTCTCTGGTTTAAATCCCAATTACATGCGAAGTCAATAACAGAGATAAGAAGCAGGGATTTAAAGACTTCAAATCCCACAGCTAATGGTGGGAGAGTTTCGGATCAAACAGCTTTTTCTCCCTCTTAAAAAAAAATCCTTACGTGACTTTTAAACTATCTTAGAGAACAGGTACCCTATTATGTATACGCCTTCCCCCACACCACCTCCCCAAGAAAAGTGATTCATACCCTGCTGCTAAAGAAAGGATCTGGAAGGCAGTATCCATTCATCACGTTGACCAAATTATCCAGGACATAGTGGAATACTCGATGCAGCTTCTCGCCTCTGAGTGCTGTGCTCTGGATCCGCGGCAGACTGCCTGTGTGAAGCTCAGCCTGTCAATCCCAATGAGAGATCAAGTCATCCACTACCTTCTATTCAGGGTACAACACACCACTGCAACTTAGATTCATCATGCAAAATCAAGACTCCTCTTCACCATACCCAGCTACAAGGAGAGAAGTCAACGGAGGAAGCATCATAAGGAAGATCACGGAATCTTAGTATCATAACTCTTACAAATTCTAGTTCCATAATACCAAAGGCACACATACAAGCCCTAAGATCGGGCTAAAAAGCTTAAGGAAAAACTGGAAAACCAAGGAGTGAAATCACTTGCCTTTCCAAACTACTGTTACCGTGTAATCAGCTCTTGGAGAGCAATATTAAAAGTATCTTCCTACTCACCTGCTGGACCTTGCTGGGGTTGTCCAGCTGCATTTTGGCTATTACACAGCCCGGGTCAAGAGCTGCTCCAGGCCGCTTGACATAATGGATACAGCCAGACTCTACAGCTGTTAAGGTCATTACCATCTTCATGACCTACAGTGAAAAATAAAATCTCTTAGGACCTAGCTTTAGGGATTAATGACAGCTACTGACACTTCCCCTTTCTATTTTCTACTTCCTTTCTGTTACTCTTGAGTCCTAGTCAATTCCAGCCAACTCTTGTCCCACCTTCCCTCCCATGGCCCGGAAGCCCAATCACCACCCTGACCTCGATCTCAGCATAGCACTGGCCAGCAAACACATGGCCTCCATCCTCCACAATGTACTGGATTAACTTCCCAGCAGAAGGTGAGCGCATCACCGAAGGGTCATTTTCCTTCTCAAACACACAGGTTTTGTTGCCAATCGTGATGCGATACCTAGGAGATAAGTGGGAGTATGTAAGTCAATAAAGCACCTCAAATTGTAAAAGATAATGGTAGGATAATGTCAATCTTAAAAAAAAACCCTGAAAACTTCATTCTACACACACACACACACACACACACACACACACACACACACACACACACAGCATTTATTGGATCCCTTTTTTAAAAAAAATATTTATTTATTTATTTATTTGGTTGCACTGGGTCTTAGTTGCGGCTCACGGGCTCCTATATTTGCGGCTTGCTGGCTCCTTAGTTGTGGCAGGTGGGCTCCTCAGTTGCAGCACGCATGTGGGATCTAGTTCCCTGTCCAGGGATCCAACCTGGGCCCCCTGAATTGGGAGCGCAGAGTCTTAACCACTGCACCACCGGGGAAGTCCCTTGCATCTTTGTTTACAATGCCGAATAACCCAAATTTCCTTCAATAAGGGTCAGATTAAATAAATTATGATACATCCATATAATGGAATAATATACGACCATTAAAAAGAATAGGTACCTCCATCAAGAAAAAAAAATGAAGGTGATGCTGATGTAATAGCTACCATTTTTTGAACTCTTATTATATCACAGACAATGTTCTACAACCTTTCCATGTGTTAATTCAGTTAATTACCACAGCCACACTGCATGATTGGTGTTGAACAGTATAAAAGATGTTAAAGGAAAACATAAGGTACAGAACTAAATGTTATTTTTATTTGTGAATATATTTAAAAGAAAAACAGTATGTACATATATGTAACTTGTATATACATATAAGATTTCTGCAAAAACATATGAGACTGTTAACAGTGGTAGCATATAAAAAGGGGAATTTATTTTTCATTGTCTGCCCACACAGAAGTGGCGGAGAGACAATTTTTTAAAATTCATTCGTTCGTTCATTCATTCATTCATTCATTCATTTATGGCTGCATTGGGTCTTCGTTGCTGAGCACGGGCTTTCTCTAGTTGCGGCAAGTGGGAGCTGCTCTTCGTTGTGGTGCGCAGTCTTCTCATTGCCGGGGCTTCAGTAGTTGTGGCATGCGGGCTTTGGTAGTTGTGGCTCACAGGCTCTACAGCACAGGCTTAGTAGTTGTGGCACACGGGCTTAGCTGCTCCGCAGCATGTGGGATCTTCCAGGACCAGGGCTCAAACCTGTGTCCCCTGCATTGGCAGGCAGATTCTTAACCACTGCGCCACCAGGGAAGCCCAGAGTCAATGTTTTTAATTATAAATACTTCTTAATACTCTTGAAATTTTTGTTAAGTGCATGTACTATTTTTTTTTTAATTAGAATAGAATCCACAAAAAGACCTTGAAAAATCCCAAGAGTTAGTGACTACTCAGAGAAAAGACTGATACAATGACCAGCAAATGGACCTTAAACAGCCACTCACCTATCCACCTCCTCCTTCATGTATGTGGTATAACTGCTGCCATCATAGGACAAGAGCAGTCCTCCATCACTCAGCCGATGCACATCTACTTCCACACATGAGCCATTCATGATCACCACGTAGGAGTTCGGGGACTGTCGCGTCACCTGTAGGAAATGAGACCCCGAAGAGACAAGTCAGTGTGTCCCTTCCAGGGGGAGTCCCAGACAAAATTTCGGTATCTCAGACATCTAGGTAAGAAAGCTCTGCCAGAGAGGAAGGAAATTCATGGCACTGGTGCTCTGAACACTAGTGTCTGTGGGCATGGCTCAGCCTTGCTGCAAGCAAAGAGGGGGGACCTTAGATGCATCTCCCTGCTCTGGTTGCTCTCTGTCTCCTATATCTCTTGGCTGCATATGTGAAATTAAGCAACAGCTAAAACATTTTCAGAGAATCATAAAATACTGCTTTGACACAAGGCTACTGATACTAACAATGACTATAATTTCACTAACACCCAGCCCTGCAGTAAACCAAACTTTCACCCCATCTCTTGACCTAAAGGAAGCAGGCTGACAAAGAGAGAGGCAAAAAGTACAACATTGGCTTCAGTGGGGTTCAGCATACCTTCAGTACATACTTGACTCCCTCATAGATAAGTTCAACATCTACTGTATTCAGAAGTGTATGAGCAGAAAGGACTTGACCCCTGAAAGAACAACGTGAGAGACACTTCTAGAAAGTTCTAAAAGTTTACAAGGGAATCTCAAAGGTTATCAGTTATAGCATTTCCTGGAATAGTAAGATTGAAAACAACCTAAAGGACCATCATCATTAAGGGACTGATATATAAATTACAAAAAAGCCATATAATGGAATATTATGCAGCCATTAAAAAAGAGAGATGAAGCCCTTTATGCACTAACATGAAATACTCTCTAAAATACACTGTTAAATGAAAAAAGCAAGTGAAATTGTGTAGGACAGCTTCAGAGTATGCTACCACTTGTGCTTAAAAAAAATAGGTGGTAGGAAGAAACAAATATTACATATATATGCTTATATAACTTACCATATGTCTGAAAGATTACAGACAGAAACTGGTAACTTGGGTTGACTACAGGGAAGGAAACTGGGTGGCCAGGGAACAGAGGTAAGAAGGAAACCTTTCACTACATACCTTTTTGTGCCTTTTGAATTTTAAACCATGTGAATATATTATCTGTTCTTAAAAATAAATAAAATTAAAACTTAAAAAAATTTTGAGAAAAGCTCCAGTGCAATCAACCCTCATCTACCCCTATCAACTGAATTTTATTTGGGGTCTTAAAAAATAAAGGCAGTAGGCCATGGCTGGGTGGAGGGGAAAGGGAAGGACATTGCCAAGGAAGGAAAGAAACACTATCTCTTAAGAAAGACTTTGATAATAATTAAAGGAGGGAGTAAAAATGCAAGTGAGGCAAGTTGTTAATAATGGGTGAATCTGGACAAAGAATACATAGAAGTTGTTTGTATTATTCACGCAATTCTTCTATAAATCTGAAATTATTTCAAAACACAAGTTTTAAAAATAAATTTAAAGTAACGTTAAAAAGGTAAGGGGAGCTCGTAGAGGAGAGATTACGTGTGACATATCTGTACACCAGTAGGGAAACCATTTAACTAGGTTAGAGATTGCATGTTGAAGAATAGAAATGAGTACGGCTCGAGTGGTAAAAAGGCGCCATAGTATATAGGGAGTTGGAAGTCACTCTGAGGGATTTAGATCTGATACAGAAGGGGAATGTGAGCTGATGAAGGTTTTAGTGCGTAAGTGTAACATAGTGAAAGATTTTCCTGGTAAGACTTGAACTGAAATCTCAGTTCAATTTTTAAAATTTTGTTTCTTTTCTTCCTTTCAGACACCTCAAAATGGAGCTGATGTGAGTCTAACAACACAGAAAGAATTAAAGTGCCTGTGATTAAAGTGCTATCAAATGATTAGCCTTGTGGACAATTCCTCCAGGGACTCAAAGGCAGAGCTCAGTCTTCAGAACCAGTGTTGGAAATGAGTTTAGCCCCACACGTACTTGAGAGACTCATGAGGTCATCTTGAATATCAGCCTCAATTATTAATTCCTGAAATTTTACAGGTCATATATGAAATATTCAGGGTTCCTTGCTAGAGTAAAACACCAGATTTTCATCACCAGGGCTTGGAGAGATTTGATGCTTGTACAGAACAGAATGTTTACTTCAGCTGGACTCCAGTTTTTAAAAAGCAACCTATTCTAACTGTGGTATAAACCAATTTCTAGAATCTGCCCTTAGAGCCCCAAAATCATTTGCCATAAACTCCTACATCCCTTCTCTCCCCTGCCTCCATGGTCAGTGAATAACAAGTAGCACTCACAAGCTGCCAGGAACAGAGAGAAGAATAAATTGGGCCTCTGAACTTCAGTCCTGCACTCAGGACCACTAGTTAGCTTGCACAGACTATGAGAAGCAAAGCCTACCTCTCTAAGGAGTGAAGGAAGTTGGAGATGCTATTCCGCAGGCTCACATCTGCCACGTGGAGAGCCCCACACACAACTCCCAACATGGTGTCAGGTCGCTCTGCCTGAAAAGAAAAAAGAGAGCAGATCAAAAGCAGGGTCACTTGGCACCATGGCCCTCAATTTTAATCAGGCTCAAATGTGCTGTGAAGAATCAGCTACCATTGAGAGTCTCCATCCTTATTGTCCAACTGATATTTTTTTTAGCATTTACCCTTTTTTAAAAGTATTTTTTTTTAATTTTTATTTATTTTATTTATTGATTTTTGGCTGCACTGGGTCTTCATTGCTGCACGTGGGCTTTCTCTAGTTGAGGTGAGCAGGGGCTACTCTTCATTGTGGTGTGCGGGCTTCTCATTGTGGTGGCTTCTCTTGTTTCAGAGCACGGGCTCTAGGCATGCAGGCTTCAGTAGTTGCAGTACGCGGGCTCAGTAGATGTGGTACGCAGGCTCAGTAGTTGTGGCTTGCGGGCCCTAGAGCGCAGGCTCAGTAGTTGTGGCGCACGGGCTTAGTTGCTCCGTGGCATGTAGGATCTTCCTGGATCAGGGCTCGAATCCGTGTCCCCTGCACAGGCAGGCGGATTCTTAACCACTGTGCTACCAGGGAAGCCCCCAACTGATTTTTGAGACAAAAACACATTTATTTTTAGAATCTGAATAGAGGTCTCATTTGAATAGAGATGAAAAACACCTTTCCCTCCACCCTCCCTAAGATTTCCACTGAGCCAATCGAAGAGTAGCTCAAAAACAAGCTTTTGTCACAAATAAACTTCAAAAGGTACGAAGATTTGGCTACCAATAATCTCAAAGAAAAATGGTGTATAACCAAAATTTGGACCTCCAGCTAATTTACATGAATCTAACAATTTTATACAAAATCTTGAGTAATTTATATTAGCCCAGCAATTCAGGAACAAAGGGTAACTTCTGTTGATTAAAATGAGGCCCCTCTTATCAGTGCTTGGTAGATAGATGTAGAAGTTGGTAACTCTGAACCAGATTTAACATCAAGTGAGGAAAGAGAAAGTATTTCAATCCCTGCGTGCCTCTCTTCAAATATACCCTTGGAAGTAATACTACAACCTATAAAGTGACTGTGTAACACAGGCACAAGAACTCTTACAGTGCTAAAATCACACTGACTCCTAGATTTTTCCACATAGACCAAGAACGATTCAGATTAGAATCAAATAACATTATCTAGCAGCATGGACTGATCACACCACAAGCCTATAAAAACCCAATCCCAGAAGTTGTTTGTGTAAGTGGAGAAATACACACCTGTACTTTTTCTGCTATCAGTCTGTCCAGCCAGCCAGTGTCAATTCTATTCATCTGAAAGCTTTCAGTCTCCAACAATTTGATCAGGTATTCGACTGTAGTTCGAAAGTCGCCCCGGATAGATAGTTCCTTCAAAGCCACCACCATGTTTCTGGGAGAAGGATAGAAGCAGATCTGTTTCAGCAACAAATGTTCTAGTGTTTTTCAATAACTTTCAAGAATTGTTTCATTCCTTTAGAGTTTCAGGAGGCGGGGGAGAGAGACAGACAGTTCCAAGAACAAATGAGGGTGCAGATATATATGTGCTTATTCCAGATAGAATTTTCAAGAACTCAGCAAACTTATGAGTCTGATTAATATTACCATAAGAGCATCAGCAGATCACATACATTTCATTGTATGGAATACAGAACAAATTATCTGCAAACCACCCAGTTTTCACTGTTCCCATCATCCCATTCATTTATTGCTGGCTAACGAGAATTAGGGCATAATTCCCCCCTCTTTACACCTTTTTTATTTTATTTAGGTAAAGTTTACATTTAATAAAATATACTTAAGTATATTGTTCAGTGAATTTTTACAAACACTAATACCTTAATTTAAAGGTTTCCATACAATGGAGGTAACTGGCTGGGGAAAGTCAGGTATTATTAGCCTGACACTGCATGTGAGAGTGGTGGTTTTTTTTAAGCTGCATTTTAGCCATCTGTGGAATGACTTGCTCATTACTTTGATTACTTTCCAATTAAGTGTTAAATGATCTAACTTTAACAAAATTTCAAATACCATGGGGTTTTTCCCTGTATACTTCTGCCCAGTGTTATGCTGAACAGGGCAGGTCCCTACTTCAACAAATACTTATTATGCATCTCACAGACTCAAGACACATACTAGACTCTTAAGGGAGAGAGAATGTGGAGACAATAATCACTTTAAAAATATATGACAGGGCTTCCCTGGTGGCGCAGCGGTTGAGAGTCCGCCTGCTGATGCAGGGGACACGCACGGGTTCCTGCCCCGGTCCGGGAAGATCCCACATGCCGCGGAGCGGCTAGGCCCGTGAGTCATGGCCACTGAGCCTGCGCGTCTGGAGCCTGTACTCCGCAATGGGAGAGGCCACAACAGTGAGAGGCCCACGTACCGCAAAAAATTAAAAAATAAAAAATAAAAAAATATATATATATATGACATAATATCATAAATACCAGTAGAGAGAGATAAGCAAAGTGTGGAGTGGTTCTAAGAGGGGAGAAAATCCACCTCCCTATGGTTTCATAAAGAATGTGAGATCTGACATAGAAAACAAACTTGTGGTTACCATAAGGGGAAAGGGAGGGGGGAGGGATAAATTAGGAACATAAGATTAAGTGATACAAACTACTATACAAAATAGATAAGCAACATGTTTTTACTGAATAGCATGGGGAACTATATTGAATATCTTGTAATTACCTATAATGGAAAATAATCTGAAAAGAACATATATATATAACTGAATCACTTTGCTGTACACCTGAACTAATACAATATTGTAAATCAACTATTCTTCAATTAAAAAAAAGAAAAAGAATGTGGGATCTGAAATGGGATAAAAGTTAAGCTGGGATTATGACTGTGACAGAAATATTCTTCCAAGTGGTCCAGGAGTTCTCAGCCTAGAACATTATTCCATTTCCCACCTCTACCCTCCTCTCTATGCCCTATCTCAGCCTGGCTTATTCCTATACATATTTCAGATATCAATCTAGAGGTCACTTCCTTTTGCGAAAACAACCCTGACCCTTTCTGGACTGAGTTAGCTGACTCAGCTCTACGCTCCTATAACACCCTTATGTAATCCCACTATCAGAGACGGCACTTCCTACACTGTGTTCAATTGCTTATTTGCCTCTCTTACTCTGGATCATAAAGTTCCATGAGGGCACAGACCCTATCTTGATCCTCATTATATTGTCAGAGCCATTAGATATTCAGTAAATATTTGTGAATGGATGGACAGAGGGAGTAGCAAGAACAAAGGGAAAAAGGAAATAAATTAGGGGTTGTGTTCAGGGAATGTTATGATTGAAGCAGAGGGTATGAGGACAGGAATGAGGGGCAAGTCCATTCATCCAACAAACATCTACTGAGTGCTTACTATGTTCAGGGGACACAGCAGCAACAAGACAGACACGGTCTTGTTCTCACGGTATTTAGATTACAGTCTGCGGGAAATATGGGTTGGGGCTATTCTGGAGAAGAATATGAACACCAAGCAGAAGAATATAGACCTAATATAATGAAGAAAGAAGAAACAAACTCTGAGCTGAAGAATGAACTTTAGCATGGTATTAAGAAGCAAGTTTAGGGACTTCCCTGGCTGTCCAGTGGTTAAGACTCTGCGATTCCACTACAGGGGGGTGTGAGTTCGATCCCTGGTCGGGGAACTAAGATCCCACGTGTCACAAAGCGCGGCCAAAAAAGAAGGGCAAGCTTATTGTAGAGACCATAATTTTCATATGCTAAACATTAACCTGGTAGCTTTACACTGTAGAGAAATGTACAGAGCAGGTCAGGAAGTAAGGAGCAAGGCTTTTGGAGCAGGTCATAAGACATGTCCTGTAGAGAATGCTCAGTGGCGTGCCAATCAGGACTGGAAACCTAAATACCAATAGCGGCCACTCTGGGGATGTAAATGAGTGAGGCAGACTGGACGGCAGCTGTGTGAACTAGAGAGTTCGTGTTTCTTCTAAAGGAAGCAGTCACACAAAGCTTCAGTTAACTTTTGCCAAGTGGAATACAAAACCAACCGTCATCCCGTTCTTTTAAGGGAAGACAGAAATCCATGTATTTACTTCAATCTCCCAATTTTTAAATATTGGTGATTTAAAAAAACTAACACTCTACAAGACAATCAAAACACATCTGTGGCTGTGACTAGTCGGAAAGCCACCAATTTGCAAGCTCTAGTGTAAACCTTCTTCACTTTGGCAAAGCAGGATAGGACTGAAAGAAAAATAAAAAGGCAACTTTTATGCCAGATGGTTTTTCTGGTAGCATTGCTTTAATTCTGAAAACTCCACTTATAGTTTTGAATAAGTGGGAAGAGTTGTAGAGGACAAAATAGAGAAAATTTGAGGTTTCCCAACTTCTAAACACATTATTAAAAACCAACATTATTAATAAATACTTACTGATTACACAATCTATGTGTGCAGTTTAAAGGTCAAAGGAATAGTATTAAATGCTTGGTTCAAGGAAATGGACAATTAAAAAATAGAACTAGATCAATTTTGGATAGATCTTCTAAAATATCTAACCTGTCAAAATTACCTCCTAGAGCCCTACTTTTCAGGCAAGCAAAACTGCTATTAAATATTTAATGTTTACCCTCAATAGAATATTAACTAATACCTATGATATACCGGTTATATTATACGCTGTGTGTGTATTTCATAGCTCACTGAGGTCTCTCATATAAGCAATGTGGACAGTCCCCTTATGCCCTTTTCATGTAATAAGCAGTTTCATTTTATTATTTTAAATGGCTACGGGACATTTACAGCTATACCTTTATTTTGATGACAAATAACAGGTCTTATCTCTGACATATGTCAAGTTCTTGGACAAGAATCTACCTCCTCCCCCAAATGACAACATCATTTCTATAGAAAAATATGATATTTTTAAAGCAATCAATTTTATAAGTTTATTAAAAACATTGAAAGCAAAAATACTTGAAAATGCTCAGGGCAACAGACAGAAAAACATCTGCCAAACACTGAATAAATTTAATACAACATGAATGTAAGTACAGTCAAAGATATATTTCTTCAAGAAGGTTATTCATATTAGTACTTTTATAGCAATACATGATTCCCATTCCCATGCTCACACCTTCATTGAAGATTAGCACAAGTTTATTCTCTGAAATGCAATCAAATGCTATTATACTCACGAAATTGCTTCCTCTCGGTTTTCTCCCCAGGAAAAGCAGTGACCGAACTGAGAATCAGCAAATTCATGAAGTCCCCCTGCAGCAGCAACACTGAAATAGCCCCAAACGTTCTTATTGCTGCGGAAATTCAGTTCCTGAACTGTTCCTGAGCTGGGCTTAAAACCCTATTAGAAGATTCACAGATATAGAGAACAAACAAGTGGTTAACAAGAGGGAGAGGGAAGGAAGGAAAGGAAATATAGGGGTAGAGGATTAAGAAATACAAACCACTATATATAAAATAAATAAACTACAGGAGTATTGTACAGCACAGGGACTATAGTCAGTACTTTATAATAACTTAAAATGAAGTATACTGAATCACTATGTTGTATACCTGAAACTAATATAATATTGTAAATTAACTACATGCAATAAATTTTTTAAATCAAAAAAAAAAAACCCTGTTAGAGAATGAAGAATATGAGATATTATATTTCCAAGGAAGAGAACGTTCATATACTTATTGTTCAGGTTCTGTGTAATCACACACACACAAAAGCAGAAATGATACACAAAAATCATAAAGGCTTGCGAGCCAATGTCCAGTGCTACAGACCCACTAAGGACTCTACAGTGACTAAATAGGTCTAAGTGACCAATGGAACAGTGATTACTTATTTGTCTGCTCTTATGAAGCCTCTATGAATTTCCTTCTCCAGAGGAAGTCCCAAGATATTTCAGATATGCCCTCAGATAGCATCTTAATATTAAAGTTCACAGGGAAAAAAAAAAGTGTAAACCTTTTAAGTGATGGGTTACCTCATCTGGATTTTCACTAGTGATCCGAGCAGCAATAACGTGGCCCCTTGGGCAAGGAACATGAGCAGAATTTTCAAAATCAATGGGAGCATCACCCCAGGGAGATACCCCATACATCATACGGATATCCTTGATTCTATACAAAGGGATCCCCATGGCAATCTGAAAGGTAATAAAACACACATCACTCATTTTTCACAGTTACTTGCCTTAAAATGTGGAAGCTATCAGATTTCTCATTTCAGTAGCCACCACCTAAAACACCCTATTTTTATAGCCTGCATCCTACATCATGGAATAGGTGACTCTAAGTTACTTGAAACAAAACACACGTAAGGTGTTAAATACTCCCCACTCCTTAAAAAGTCCCCAAATCCCTAAAGCAATAGACATGAGCTTCCCTCTAATTGTCATTTCCCCATCAAGGGATCAGAATGAAAATATCCAAGGGAAGAGTCAGTGTCAGTGGCTCTCCAAGTTCAGACAGCTCAGAAGTCCTAACTATGTCATAATTACTTCATAATTATCGCCACAAACCACTGGAGAAAGTATGTAAATCTTTATTTACTGGGTTCCTTAACAGGGACCACTGGGGACCAGAAGGGGTTCTCAATGTGGGCAAAGAATATGTTATTTACAAATAATATCAAACTTCATCATGAACTATTACTGCTTCCCATAGCATTTGTTTCCTGGGCTGAATGGAGAAAATAATATTGACAGCCAGCACTTTAAACATTATAAAAATGAATGTGTGCTGCCACACTCTTGCCATGAACAACCTCAGCCACCACTCTAAGGTGGAAGTGCTTCAATTTAGAACACTAGGAAAAAGGAGTAGAGGACCATTACGATGTTTGTAAGGTTTCCTACAATTTAAACAACTGAGTAAAGCATATTATTTGTTAAGTTTCTTTCTGATATATGACATTTTATATCAGATGTGTCTGGTTAAAAAATAATAATATTCCTAGATTTGTACCATATCAGGAAAACCAACCCACACATCCCAAGCCATAGAGTGCAAGAGATGAACATTACACGAGACTCAGATAAGGGGCGTCTTCTCTTAACAGACGCTACTTGAACCAGTTTTGCAGGCATCTCTGACATTCCAAACTTCTGTAAGCAACTCTCTGATCAAGAGCAGGGTGACTCACCTGGAGCTGTGCCGCAGGGAGGTTGACATCGGCCACCATCTCTGTACAAGGGTGCTCCACCTGTAGCCGAGGGTTCAGTTCCAGAAAGTAGAAGCTGCCATCCTGGCTGTAGAGGTATTCCACAGTCCCAGCACTCACATAACCAACCATTTTGGCAAGTTTCACCGCACACTCAAAGAAGAAAGATAAGGCAACATAAGTATGTCACCTTGTCCAGCTGATGGGCTACTACTTATCTATACCTTCTCCCTCTCAAAGAGCCAGTGTTTATAAAGGCTTTTAGCCATGTGAGTGAATTTCACCCTCTCTGATTAAAACACCATGGGAGATTCTGCACTGTACACTTGTTCCTAGTATTTATAGTATTCTTCCTAGAATACGAGAAATTCTTCCTAGAAACATGGCTGTCCAGCTAGAGACTAGATTTTCTACCCTCCCTTAAAGCAAGTGACTAAGTTTTAACCAATGCAACGTCAGCATTGGTGAGTGATATGCATAATCCCTGAATCATGTTTTGAAAAGGAATTGCTTGTCCTCTATTCCTGGCTTTTCCCCTTCTATGGACTAGAACATGGTCATGACAGTGCAAGCCCATTTCACCATGCAGATGAGAACATACTAAGAATGACAAAACAAAACAAAAAGAACCTGAATCCCAAGATGGTCTCATGGAGCAGCATGGTTCTACTGGTCCTGGAGAGATCACCTCAGATTATGATTGGAAGGAAAAATAAACTTCTATCCTATTGCGTGGTTGTACTTTTTTGGATCTCTTTATTACAATAGCTTAACCTGTACCCTAATCAATACAGAAACTATTAAATTCAGGTAGGATGCTGATATTTAAAAAAATTAAAGCATGTGATGCTGACTTAACAACAGGGTAGCAGCTCTCAAGGAAACAGATGCTGCAGACTGGAAAACTGGTGGCCTCCTTGTTAGGCATAAGAAAACATTTGGGAAACGGTCTCCTACAATAACTTGGAATGCGGACAAAACACCAACTAAGCCCTAAGAAAAGTGGTTAGAAAATGTCAGAATGTGAAAAAAACCAAATGCCTTTGTATCCCCAAACCAGAAGATTAGATTCTCACCCTGAAGCAACCCAGTGCCAAAGATCAAGTCAAGGGGGCTGCTTTAGTATCAGCTGGCCTCAAGGTAGTCAGTACTGAATTGAGGAGAGAAAGAGGGCTGAACACAGAAGGAAGTAAATAAAGAGGAAAAGTTACGATGTCCAGAAATCTTGAGTGTGGTTACTCCTACCTAAAGCTGAATAGAAGCAAAGAGTCCAGAAACGTACTAAGTTTTGACGGAATTGTATTTCTAAACAAACCACAAATCTGGCTTTCAAAACCCATGATGGATAATCACAGTCATCTGTGTGGCCCCAACCCTGCACCAGCAGGAAGTGAGCGGTGAAAGCTCTGCCAAAGAAAGCATGGTCTCCAAAGCTCAGTCATAGAGGACCGTGAACAAGGAAGAACTTCCCAGAGAAAAAGCCCTTAACGGTGCCTTGAGGAATGACAGGCAAAGAATTTACTTCCAGAGAGCAGAACCAGGGGCAGCCAGAGGGCTAATGGAGGTATTACTCCACCACATGACAGGAAATCACCACAATTCCTACCTAGAAGAATTTGATAACTGCTATGGATCAGTGATTATTGCCTCTTTTTCATTCTTCTTTTTACCGAATGGGAGTTATCCTGTTCCTACTCCACCACTGTATATGGCAAAAGGAGGAATCACAAGGGGTAGGTAACATGTATTCTAGGTCACTGGCCCATACAAAGCCACATGTACATATAACAGAGAGGACTGTACATTACCTAGAGAGTTGGACTTTGGGCTGAATATAGCAACTAGGTGGGACTTTGGGCTGTCTTCTTTGGGGAAAGGCTAAGAATGTTCCAAGAGTGACAAAAAGGGTGTGAAAGGATAATGGGTAGCCAGAGGAGCAGACACAGATTGTTAAATGCCCTCCAGTAATTTTTCATTGCGTCATCCATTTAGTAATAGAATCTCCTGAATTTCAGCTGAGCATATGGCCACCCAGCTAGTGACTACAATTCCTAACATCCCTTGCAGCTAGGTGTGATTGTGTAACTGAATGTTGTCCAGTGAAAAGTGAGCAGAAGTAATACGTGTGACTTCTGGCTCATATTTTTATATGCTTGCCTTCCAAGTCCTCTCTTTCCCCCTCCCACAGGCTACAGTGTGAACATATTCTTGCGAGCTAGCTTCAATCATAAGGTAATGACACCCTAGAACAAGGGTTGGCAAACTTTTTCAGTAAGGGCCAGATAATAATTATTTTCAGCTGTGTGGGCCATATAGTCTCTGTCACAACTACTCAACTTTGTCACTGCAGTGATAAGGCAGCCACAGATAATACATAAATAAATTAGCATGCCATGTTCCAATAAAATTTTATTTACAGGGACTCCTCTGGTGGTGCAGTTCTTGAGAATCCGCCTGCCTGTGCTGGGGACATGGGTTCGATCCCTGGTCCAGGAAGATCCCACATGCCGCGGAGCAACTGAGCCCGAGCGCCACAACTACTGAGCCTGTGCTCTAGAGCCTGCAAGCCACAACTACTGAGCCCACGTGCTGCAACTACTGAAGCCCACGCACCTAGAGCCCATGCTCCACAACAGGAGAGGCCATTGCAATGAGAAGTCCACGCACCGCAACCAAGAGCAGCCCCCACTCGACACAATTCGAGAAAGCCCACACGTAGCAATGAAGGCCCAATGCAGCCAAAAGTAAAATAAATACATAAATATTAAAAAAAAAACAAAAAACAGAAAAAAAAATTTTTTATTTACAAAATCAGGTGGCAGGTTGGATTTGGCCTGCTAGTTGTAGTTTGCTGACTCCCCTCCTAGTAATAGCAAAGCAGTAAACCGGGGTCCCTGGCACCAGCTCATCTCTGAACTATGATGAGAGAGAGAAATAGAACTTGCACCTTATTTAAGCCACTGTACTTTGGAGGCCTCTTTACTACAGTAGTTAAAGAATCAATCTTAATACACACACAAACACACACACACACACGTAGAAATTAAACTTAAAACACAGATGACCATATATTCAGCTTCTTTGGAATCAGGGAGAAAAAAGATGGAAAACATATCTCCAAAAAGATGAAGATTGAGTCAAGGTTCCAGAAAAGACCATGTTCAGACTCCTAAACTACAGCTATTTCCAAGGGACCCTGTAAAACTGCTGAGAGATTATTTTCCATACAAAAATATAGGCTATGTAAATTTTAAAGATACTTAGAGGAACTTTTAAGAGACAATGGACTTGAACAAATTCATCTGAAGACTAAAGGATAATCAATCTAGAAAATGCAACTACCTGCTTATCATGAGCTTGTTAAAGAACCAGACAATAAGATTAAAAAATCCCAAAACATTTCTCTTCATTATCCCTACTCAAAATAGTACACTGATTTTTTGTCAAAAGCATTAACTAATTTAGAGTTTGAAGTGTTCACTGGTATCTCTACTAGAGGGAGAATAGGAGAATTTTTATTTTATTTTTCCTCTAGGAAAAGGATATAATCTTATCAGTTATCCAGAACCACCGCTTGAAATTCCACTATTCTCAGATTGGCATATGAATTAAATGAGTAGTAGTTTTGTGTAAGAAAACAAAAATTAGAGCTTTTCATATACATACCTGTTCCATATGCTCAAATACTGCTGGAGTAGCAATAGCAGTAGGTGCCTCTTCAATAATCTTCTGATGCCTGCGCTGTACAGAGCAGTCACGACCAAACAGAGAGATAGCGTTGCCATACTGATCTGCTAAGATCTGCACCTCCAGGTGACGAGATTGTTTGGCTAGTCTCATCACAAAGATAGGAGATCCAGGGACTTCAGCTTGAACCTATATTAGAAAAGGAAATAGAACAAATTCTTAAGTGGTAAGCACTTTTTCTATCTTGATAAGCTCCTTCCATTTCAACAGGCAGATGCCTAGAAGTGTCAGGGACCATGTTAATCATTAGAAATACAAAAATAAATAAAATATAGCTCATGCTCTCATCCTTCTTAAAGATACTGCATTCTTAGTTATATAACCAATATTAACTGATAAATACAAAAATGTATGAACATCCAGTGTGTTACAAGGGCAAAGAACAAATATTTTGAAAACACACACACACAAATTCCACAAAAGGGCAAAATACTGCCATCAATTCCAAACAACAAATGTACAACTTGTTCTAGATACTTTCCTGGTTCACATTTCATTATATACAGTATTGTTGTAGTCAAAGGACTTTCATCTTCAGTTTTGAAGCATACTGTCACTAGATACAGAACTCGACACTAGCAATTATTTTCTTTCAGCACTTTAAAGATACTGCAATGTTTTCTGGTTTCCACTGTTTCTACTGAGATGTCAGCTATCAATCTTACTGTTACTCCTTTGAAAGTAATCTTTTTTTCCCGGCTGCTTTAGGATTTTCTCTTTTCTCTGTCTTTTTAGGGGAGTGGAGTGGCAGATTTACTCTGATAAACTTAGATGTGGTTTTCTCTGTACTTCTCCTTGCAGGGCTCATAGTGTTTTTTGAATCTGTGCTTAGTATCTTTTCAAGAAATTCTTAGCCATTAGTTCAGAAAAATTCTTAGCCATTGTCTCTTCAAATATTGCTTCTGCTCCATGATTTCTTCAAACATTGCTTCTGCTCCATTTTCTCTCTCTTCTCCTCTGAGACTCAAAGTACACGTTAGATCATTTCACTGTCTTTTATGCTCTGTATCTCTTATGCTTTGTTTTGCTATATAACAAGTTACCTCAAAACTCAGTGGCTTGCTTAGGACACCAACCATTTTATTTGCTCATGATGCTGTGCTCATCTGGGCAGTTCTTCTGGTCTTGCTATAGTCATTCATGTGCATATCATCATCTGGTGGCTCGAGTGGGGCTGAATGGTCTTATGCAAATGTCTGCTGACTTGTGTTGACTGTTGGCCAGTAGGTCTACAGAGCCTTGACTGGAACAGCTCATCTCTATTGCATGTGGCCTCCATCCTCCAGCAGGCTAGACCAGGCTTCTTCAATGCAGTGTTCCAAGAAGAGGGTGAGGGCAGAAGCTGCAAGGCTTCACAAGCACTAGCCTCTAGAACTTACACAATACCACTTTGGCCACATTCTAATGGTCTAAGCAAGCCACAAGGCCAGCTAAGATTCAAGGGGTGAGAAAAGAGATGCCACCTCTTAATGGGAGGAAGGTAAAGTCACATTGCAAAGGGATATACATTCAAGAACAGGAGAGGTTATTGCGGCCATCGCTGCAAACAATCTACTATGGTCCGCCCTCTGGCCACAATAATTCACATACCTCCCACATGCAAAATAGACTCACCCCCTCCCAAGACCCCCAAAGTCATCCAATCATGGCATCAGGCTTGAGGTCCATTTTCTCATAAGTCATGTCCACAAGCAAAAGAGACTCCTTGGGTGCAGCTCCTCAGGTGCTCTTTATCCAAAGATCTGGGAACTAAAAAGACAAGTTATCTGCCCCCAACACCCCCAACATTTAATGATGAGATGGGGAGAGTATAACTGTAAAAGATACTCCTATTCAAAGAAGAAAGGACAGGAGGTACATAGCAGTCACTGGTCCACAACAATTCTGAAATCCAGACGGGCAGATGTTGTGAGGTTCCCTTACTCCAGGGGCATGGAATTTTTTTTGTTGTTTGCTGTTTTTTACTACGGTCTTGTTCTGCTCCCTGTGAGTGGTTTCCTAATCCATGGGTCCCCTCTGCTCTTAGCTGCCCTCTGGGCTCCTGGCTCCACAATCTGAAAAATCTTTTTATTATTAGAAATTACTAATGTTTACAGCTGAACAATTTTTCCAGTCTGCTTCCTATTCATAGAAAATCAAAGTCCCAGAGGCCTCTTTGAAGTCTGAACTGTCTCTGTCCCTTTAGTCCCTTTGGTGCATTTATCAACAGAAGTCTCTCAAAAACTTTGTGGTTTTCCTATGAATCATATTGGAAATTCACTACTTGCGCCAAAAACATATCCATAACTTTTCTGCACAGACCTCTCTGTACCTCGGGTTTGTCAGGCTGCTGTGGGACAACATCTTTAAAATTCTTAGAAGCCCTTTTTTTCTAGCTGAGAGAGTAATCTACCAGGTACTGTCTTAAGTATTTCTGAGGTCTTAAAGGATCTTCCAGGCACTCTTGATTTGGTCTGTACTCTGAAGTCATTTTTTACTTTGAAAATCTTTTGCCAGCTGGAGAGATTGGGAATGAGAAACAGTTCTATTTTCAAACTCAACAAGTTTGAAACACCTTCTTTAGTTCATCCCTCTTTATAGTTCCTTAGCAAAAGCAACCAAAAGCATTCAACAGATACTGTTAACACTTTATCTAAAAAGATCTCCTTAACTAGGTCTACAAGTTCACTAAATACAGTCTCTACCTTCCAAGTTACCTCAGGTAATTGTTCCATCATTACAGAACATGGGTTACCTTTTCCCTCACTGCCTTTCCATCCCACACTAAAAGTTTGTTCACCATTCTTCCAGCCTTCATTAACAACCACCTTACCATTTTTCCAGCCTCCACCTATGAGCCAGTCTCAAAGCCAATGCCACATATTTTACTTTTTTGTTAGGGCAGTATTACACCTTTAGGTATCAATTTCTGGGTCAGTTATTCATTGATGCCTAACAAACCACCAAAAATTTAGTGACTTAGGACGCTGACCTTTTTCTTTTTTTTTTTAATTTGCTCACAGAAATTTGAGCTGGGCTCAGTTGGGCAGTTTTTCTGCTGATCTTGGCTTGGAGCCACTCATGTAGTTAGTCATCTGGCAACTTGACTGGGGTTGGATGGTCTAACGTGGCCTCACTTACATGTCTCAAAGGTGCTGGTGACTGTCAGGTCTAGGAAGTCTCAGTTGGGATAACTCATCTTTGCTTTGTGTGGCCTCTCTTTTCCAGAAGGCTAAACTGGGCTTTTAACAAGGCAAGTCTAAGGCTCATTCCAAAAGGGCAAGGGCAGAAACTACAAGACCACTTGCAGTTTAGGCTTTGGAACTTGCACACCATTTCTACCACATTCTATTGGTCAACCCAAGTCACAAGGCCAACCAAAATTCAAAGGATGGGAAAAAAAGACTCTATTTCTTGATGGGAAGAAGGCAAAATCATACTATAAAAAGGTGTGTAGGGCTTCCCTGGTGGCACAGTGGTTGAGAGTCCACCTGCCGAGGCAGAGGACACGGGTTCGTGCCCTGGTCCGGGAGGATCCCACATGCCGCGGAGCGGCTGGGCCCGTGGGCCATGGCCATTGAGCCTGTGCGTCCGGAGCCTGTGCTCCGCAACGGGAGAGGCCACAACAGTGAGAGACCCGCATACCTCAAAAAAAAAAAAAAAAAAGGTATGTATATAGGGGATGGGAGGAGTTAACATGGTCATCTTTGCAAATACTCTCTCACATGCTCTTTTCTGTATTTTTCATCCTTTTTGTCTCTTCATGCTTCAGTCTGAATTTTCTTCTGACCTATCATCCAGTCACTAGTTCTCTCTTCAACTGCATCTAATATGCCATTAAACTCCTCTATTGACTTAATTTTAGTTATTGCATTTTCAGTTCTAGAATTTTCATTTGCTACTTCTTTATGGTTTCCAGTTGTCTGCCCAAATTCTCAATCTTATCTTTAATTTCCTTGAATACATTAAATATAGTTACTTTAAAGTCCTTGCCTGATGGATCCATTATCTAAACCGTCTGTGGGTCTGTTTCTATTGGCTTTTATTTTTCTTGATTTTCAATCACATAATTTGATACGCTTGCTTATTTTTTAAATTTATTTTATTGAAGTATAGTTGATTTACAATGTTGTGATGCCTGCTTATTTTTAATTGGCTGCTTGAAACTGCATTTGAAACATTAATAGAAATAATTTGAGGTTCTGGATGTTACCTTTCTCTAGAGAGAATTTATATTTGCTTCCTGCTGGTAGCTAGGGACGCTAGTAACCCTAGAACACCATGCTAGAATCAAGAGTTAAGCATTTTGAAGCTGAGATTTAGTCCCTTTGAGAACTGGTCTATTTCTAGTTCATTCTTACTCCTTCAAGATCCCAACCTAAAATGTGGGAGGTTTCCCAGGGAACCCTCCTCAGCAAACCCTACAGTCTAAGTTTTGTCCTTTTAGTCTTAGAAGACTGTTGAAAAATCTAATCAGCTTTTCAACTGCTTCTTCTCAAACTAAAGGATATCTCTAGGGAAAAAACGGCCTCAAACATGAGACCTCTCTGGGTTTCATTCTTCTCCTATATCTTAGCCCCCAAATTCTTCATTGCCTTGAAAGATCTCTAGTGCCTTAAAACAGATTTTTTTTTTTTTAAAAATTTGGCCACCTTTTCTAGTTTGCTCTCAGTGGGAGGACTGATTTGAGTTACTTAATTAATCATTATTGGAACTTAAGGACTTTTACATAAAACTTCCTAATCTTAGTATTCTAGATATTTCAACTACTTGATTCCACAGTAATAAGTAATTTTGAATTATCTAAAGGAGTTAACATTTTAAAAAATTAACATGAGGCATGACCTGCTTATGAAATTAGAATTATTATAGAAGGAATATAAAGTAAATGACAGGTAATATTCAAATACTGACACTCAAAATAGGATAATGCAGCAAAACAATACGTTTATCACTTTCTTTGTCTAGTATATCAAATCATGGAAGACCCAGCTCACAGAGTTTTTCTCTTTAGCTCATGACAATGAAGCAAAAAGTTTGGTGCTGAATGGTTTTAAAAAAAAAAAAAAATGGGCAAATAATATGCAGCTAGGGGTACTAGTAAAAGATGGTACAAAGTAAAAGATGCTGGGAAAAATAAGAAAAAGTGGGAAGCTAGGAAAGTGAAAAGGCCAGAAGGTGTCCCAATTTTCCTTTTTCTGGGTATTGGTAGGAGAAAAAAAGAAGTGAGTCAAGTATGTAATGGTAACTCTGAGGGCAGGAAAAAGAGACTCCTGTCTTCGGATTCTTTCTCTAAGATTCTGAAAAGAAATCATTTCTTTGGCCTCCACGACCAACTTGTAGTATGGCCACATCCTTGGCTGCAAATCAGAGGATTAGGCAAAGAGAAAGCCTAGGTTTAGCTTTCCTGAGCCACCCTCCGTTCTCATAGAACATGCGCCTGCCACAGGGTCCCTGTGCCAGGGTGTGGTGACCATGCAGTACAGGACAGAACACATGACAGAAACTCAGGAGTCTGCAGCCAATTTGAACTGAAGTGAGGTGAAGTCAATCAAAGAGCTTGAGTGAGGCCAGACCAAGAGCATCCAGATCAGGAATTAACCGTGTCACATACATTGTCTAACGTGCCAGCAGAAGAGGGACACAAAAATGCAGAAAGGTACTGACTCTTGCTTGTTATTATGAGTTCCTATGAGCCACACAAACCATATGCAGAAGAGCTATCTGAGAAACTGAGCAATTTTATATAAGACAGAATAACTCTACTGCTTGTATTACGTAAATGAATAAAACCTTAAATTGAACTGGACATTTTATTAATTCTTTTCCCCTGCTAATAAGCAGGTAGAGGCTAGAAAGAAAGACAAGATTAGCTGTAGACAAAAAAATCTAAATATTTTCTGGACATCCAAATTACATGCATCTCTGATATACATGTTAGTTCCAATAAATAACAACAGCTTGTACTCTACCTGTCTGAAGAGGTTAGGGAAGTCATCTTCATTGTTGACTTTTCTGATCCCCTTCCCTCCTCCTCCTTCCGAGGCCTTGATCATTACTGGATATCCAACTTCCTCCGCTGCCTTCAAGAAGAAAGAGAAAAATGGAAGTGAGAATGGTATTAGTAGGGAAGGAGAAAACTCGCATTTTCTCCCTTTAAAAATGCTGTCATTTGGTAGGTCTATAGATAGCAAAATAGAAAGATCCTGAAGATATACTATTAGGTGGGAAAAAAAAGTACCTGAGTAATATTTGTACTATTGGGTTGAACAAGAAGAAATTGCATTTTTTTGGTAGGTAAAAAAATGGTTGAATATTGGCAATTTTGTATGTTTCAATCTAAGATAATCCCATATAGATCAAAAACAAAGTAAAACTATATGTATAATTACTTATGCATTCACACACTTACCTATGTAAGTATAAAAAAACAAGTCTAGAAAATCCACCAGCAGTGATTTATAAAAGGAAGATGAGTAGATATAAACTTTCACTTTTTACTGTATATATTTCTGTATTATTAGAATTTCTCATAAGATGCAGGAATTTGTCTATTACCCATAATTTTTATTTTATTTTATTTTATTTTCAAGTTACCAGAGTATACACTTTCTGTCTTTATTCCATAATTTTTATTTAAAAAAAAGACAAAAACACATACACAGTTCACTTATTATAAGCTGATGGCCTCAGCACAGCTTCTGACCCTCCGACAACATATAAGACTCAACAAATCAGGAATCTCACATATCCAGAAATTTTTCTCACTCAACTTTTTGATAAAGATAAAAATAGCAAGATACAAAAATATTAATGAAAGTAGTCAGAAAACTAATTTTCAACACATGCTCTAAATGTGCTTTTCACATTTACAGTATTTTATAATGATCAGGTGACGATCCCAAAACTTTTTGAATATTTAATTATATATCCATTAAGTAAAGACCCAGTTAAATCAAGATATACCTATTTACTAGACTACTATGCAATTATTAAAGGAATGAGGTAGCCTTTACATGCAGCGATATGGAAGATGTCCATATTATAGTTAAGGCAAAAAGTAAATTGGGGAAAAGTTAACCAAAAGTTTAAAATAACTGAGTCATTCCTTTGTCAAAACATTCCAGTCTTTCACGGTTTACATTGTAACAATATCTAAAAAACGTGTCACCAGAAAAAGACCATTTCACATTTTAATTTTTGTCAGTAGATTACGCATGAAAATCCTTCACTCACAGTCCCATCTCTTCTCAACTCTCTTAACTATTCACTTCTATGCTTATAAACAAAATTAGCATGATGAACTCAATCACTGGGTGATAAATGAAGAAACAGCCACAGTTGTGAGAAAGACTTAAAAAAAAATAGGGGGGGCTTCCCTGGTGGCACAATGGTTAAGAATCTGCCTGCCAATGCAGGGGACACAGGTTCGAGCCCTGGTCTGGGAAGATTCCACATGCCACAGAACAACTCAGCCCGTGTGCCACAACTACTGAGCCTGCACTCTAGAGCCCGCGAGCCACAACTACTGAGCCCGTGTGCCACAACTACTGAAGCCCATGCACCTAGAGCCCGGGCTCCGCAACAAGAGAAGATACCGCAGTGAGAAGCCCATGCACCACAACGAAGAGTGGACCCCGCTCGCTACAACTAGAGAAAGCCCGTGAGCAGCAACGAAGACAAAACGCAGCCAAAAAATAATAATAATAAATACATAGTCCACATGATATAAGAAAAAGGCAGGCCTTTTAAAAATATATAAAAGCTCTAGGCACAGGTCATCCATTTAAAATATTTTAGAAGAATTTTAATGCCACGAGGAAAATGCTTATGTATAGGTAGAAAAAAACCTAGGATTACAAAAACAATGTATATAGTAAGACCCTAATTTTACAATTATCATAATAATTATAGTTATGGGAATCTACTAATAAAGATTATCATTATATGAATCAAAAAAGGCTGGAAGAAAATATATGAATATGTTAACAAGACTTATCTTTGGATGCTGGGCTTATGGGTTTTATCATCTCTTTTCTTACTTTCCAAATTTTCTACCAGAAAATTTTGTTTATAACCAGGAAAAAAAGGAATTTTAACTGATAAGCAAAATAGCTAATTTCCTACAAAGGGCTTCTACTCGTTTGCAAATTATATCAAATAAAACATAGCATTAGCAATTCAATTAGAAATATTAATTCTTCTTATTAAGGAGATTACAGGATGCTTAACTTGAAATGCAAACAACAGAGCAAAATTAGTTGAGCATTCAGTGTTCCTCCTGAATTTATAACATACAAGTCAAACAAGAGTAGTGTGTTTTTCTAAAATATAGCCTCTTTCATTATCTCCTTGGAGGCATAGCTGACACTTCCAACTAATTAAAAAGTGAAAGGGGAACAAACTGGAGAGAACTATGAAGAAAGAAAAAGTAATGTTAGAGAGCCGACCTCCTTTTGCTTGGGTTCATGTTTCTACATGGACAGACAATAATTACAGTAATAGTTTCAGCCTCTATCAGCTCCCTCCCTCACTCCTCCTCAAGGGAAAAAGAATGAATTCTGTGATTGGTCAGTTTGGAAGGAGAAACTGAGCATGTATAGCTCAGCCTTTTCCCCTTTGGGATCAGCCCATACACAGAACATATGCTCTTTGCCAGCTCTCAGTCATACAATAAACTGAATGGCAAAAGCTCTGCCTCTGTGGTTATTCACACCACCAGTAACCAGTGAGCGAGCCTGCTTAACTGACATTCAGTTTACGAATCTGACTGTTGCTACACACTTAAACCGTTTTCACCATCATCTCTATTCATAATAAAGCTGACATTTTGATCCCTCTCTGCCCGGCTTCTTGGTTCTGAACTCAAGTAGGGCAAAAAGTGTTGTTTGCCTCCAACTCCCCCTGCATGCACACAAATACTAACAGGTGGTAGAGAATAGAATCAGAACCTCCTTAAAGCTCTGATTTAACCACCTAAGAAATGTTCTGTCCAGGTGAACGGCTTGCTTCAAAACAAATTTAAATTATTTTTGTGAAACGTAGGTCACTTCCTCATTCTATAAACTATACCTCCTGGTCTTACAACCCTAATGCCATCATGGGTGTATATCATGAACCAGGCTCCAAATTCCTGTATTTGGGACTGTAAGTGGTCCGTTGAAAAACATCACTCCCTAGAGTTAGTAACTTACCTTCAGCCCGTCATCCACATCCTTCACACAACCTTTTTCATATAGTTCCTGAGGAACATTTAAAATACGTTTTGAAAAATCATTTTCGTGCCAGTCCACACAAAGACCTGCAATAGATAACAGTGACTTAAAAGCAGCTACAAAAGCTTCTGTTTTTGTCAGTTTTCTGCTTATACCTTCTTTACTTCCCCCCACTGTTTCTTTGGCAGTGCCACATGGCTTGCAGGATCTTAAGTTTCCCAACCAGAGATTAAACGCAGGCCCATGGCAGTGAACGTGCCGAATCCTAACCACTGGACCACCAGTACCTTCTTTAAAATGCTTTCATATTTATCCAAAATTGAGGGTAGATGGGAGAAAGAAGGATACCATAAAACCCTGATCAGTCCTTGGAGTTAGCAGGATTTATCTATAGCAACACCTGGCCACTTGGGTTCTGTTGCTGGAGAAAGCCAAGAGAGCTAACAAGCAGCAATTTAAAAAAATGCAAGGACATACAAGACAAAACAAACGAACAAAAAAGCACGTCAGACTTCTCACATAAACTCAGCAGGCAAAATACCTTCGATGTGTGTGTTCAGGGCTGCTTCAGGGCCAGAGGTCTGAGAAATAATTCAATCTTTATGAGCTCTTGGAAATGAAAATGGCGGTTTTATTGGCCTCAGCAGAGTCATGATTCCATGCTCCCTGAATGTCCCTGTACTCAGCCACAAAGGGAATGGTATAGCCTCTCCACTCAAACAAGAACAAATTCAATGTTTTATTTTAAACTGTTTGACCCAGCCGGTCTGGAGAGGATATTGCAATCCCCCTGGAGAGCCAGAGTAACAAGAGTTCACATCTGTTCTGACTCAAGACAATGGTAGTTCCTATTCCGAAGAGGTTTTAGTGTATGTTTGCTCTCTGTGCTTCAGTACCAAAAAACAGAAGTTCATATTGTTATCAGCTATAATAATTCACAACGCACTCTTCAAGGGATTCGTCAAGAATAAATCATTTTTACAAAAAATTCATCCTTCTGCATGTCTAAAAGAAAGGTTGATTATTGACCTCATTTTTCTGCATCAAGGGCAAATGAGAGGTTGAATGGTATTAAACAAGCAAAACAAATCATCAATAGACTGTGGGCTCAAATCAAGAAAACACTGGCAAAAAAGAATAGAGGGACGTTTCTGGTGGCACAATGATTAAGAATCCGCCTGCCAATGCAAGGGACACAGGTTCGATCTCTGGTCCGGGAAAATCCCACATGCCGCAGAACAACTAAGCCCGTGAGCCACAGCTACTGAGCTCATGTACCACAATTACTGAAGCCCGCGCGCCTAGAGACTGTGTTCCACAGCAGGAGAAGCCACCGCGATGAGAAGCCTGCACACCGCAACGGAGAGTAACCCCGCACTCGCCGCAACTAGAGAAAGCCCGTGTGCAGCAATGAAGACCCAACGCAGCCAAAAATAAATAAATAAAATAAATAAATGTATTAAAAAAAGAACAGATACATGTATATGCATAACTGAATCACTTTGCTGTACACCTGAAACTAACACAACATTTTAATCAACTATACTCCAATATAAAATTTTTAAAATAAAGATTAAATAAACAGAAAGAGACAGAAAGGAAGGAAGGAAGGAAGAAAGAAAGAAAGAAAGAAGGAAGAAGGAAGGAAGGAAGGGAGGGAGGGAGAGAGAGAGAAAGAGAGAAAGGGAGAAAGGGAGAAAGGAAGAAAGGAAGGAAGGAAGGAAGGAAGGAAGGAAGGAAGGAAGAAAGAAAGAAAGAGAAAGAATGAATACTGGCAGGCAAGCATCTGAGTAGGTGGGTTTTAGTTTTTTCTTAGTGATTCCAGTCACCTCCCAGGCAGGTTCAAAGGCCTATTCCATCTAAGAAGTCCATCTCTGAGGAAGATTCTAGCCTACCCAGAGTAGATCTGAATCCACAGAACCAGATGAGTTTTCTCAGAGTTTCTCCAAATTAAGTCCCAAGATCATTTACATTACAATTTAGCATCTACATACCTGGTACAAAATTTACATTCTTAAGACAAGATAAAATCACAGGTACAACAATTAAGCCAGGAGATACAAGATACCATTAATTAATGTGTATTCTATTTCTGTCAAATATCCAACACATTTTAAAGCAGGCTTAAGCCCCAAGGCCATAGTCCCAAATATTCTACCAAGCTTTTCTACACTTCAAGATACAAACAAATAATTTCTTACCACTGCCACTCCATGGAAGAGTTGGGATACCTGCAGTTTGAGCCACTATGGAAGATGCAATCTTATCCCCCAAAGCCCACATGGCCTGGCTTGGAGGACCTGAAAACAAGACAAGGAAAGAACCCTGACTGTAACATTTTCGCCTCGTTTCTGTCACATGTATTTTGTCTTCCATATAATTATTTTTGTATTTGTCTTGTATCCCCTACAGCACATATCATCAACATCAGAAACTTGATTATGGGGACTACTATGGTTTGGCTCATCTTTGTACCCTTCATAGAACCTAATGTGGTAAATTTTTGCATTCAGGGAGAATTCAATATATATAAATATATGCTGAATTAAATTCCTGACAAATGTAACTCTGATTTTATCATCTGTCATGATCCAACTTTACCATATTAACAAAGTCTTTCTTTTTTTTTTTTTTAACCAATATCCTGAAGTAAGGACAATAAAGTTTTGGTGTTCAAGTTTAAAATATTATACTCTCCTTGGTCTTATGGAAACCCAAACGGAAGATTTACCTTTAATAGGCTTTACAAAGCATAATCATCATTGCAGAGATAGAGACACTTTGAGCCATATAACCTCAAATTTTCTCTCCGTATAGGATAGCAGAAAAGTCAGAAGAAATAGCTCTCTTATAGGAATATAATCTATATGCTTAAATGTGAAAGAAATGATTCATATTTAAGGGCACACTGCCAGCGTATCCTAAGTATTCAATTATCTTTTCTATATAAAAATAGGTCATTTCTCCACATGTTTTCTTAACGTTAATGGCCAAGTTTTTAAAGGCCAGTGTTCTGGAAATCAGAGCCTCCTCCATATCTCATAGAAAAGAATCTGGGGACAAAAAACACAATCAAGATGTGGGCTTCCCTGGTGGCGCAGTGGTTGAGAGTCCGCCTGCTGATGCAGGGGACACGGGTTCGTGCCCCAGTCTGGGAAGATCCCACATGCCGCGGAGCAGCTGGGCCCGTGAGCCATGGCCGCTGAGCCTGAGCATCCGGAGTCTGTGCTCCGCAACGGGAAAGGCCACAACAGTGAGAGGCCCGCGTATCACACACACACACAAAAAAGATGCAAGATGTAAGAAATGATGAAGGGTTAAAAAAAAAAAAAAAAAAGAAAAAGAAATGAAGAAAAGGGTTACTCGGAGAGCTGCTGACTGATAAAAAACTAAGAGCCCAGTGCCAAAATGACAGAGAGGAACAGAAAGGCAGGAACAGTATGTCAGAAAGGCTTACCCATGAAGGCGATGCCATTTTTCAAAAGAAGTTCTGGGAGCTTAGGATTCTCAGAAGCATGACCCCAGCCAGCCCAAACTGCCTACAAGGGAACACAATATGATTCATTCTTAAAATTCATACTAAAAAGAACATGATAAACTGTATTACTTTCTACCAATACTGGCCCTGCTCCATGAGGTACAATAGCTCCATGGCAGCCTAATGCCTAATTCAGCTTCTGTGCCTGATTCTTGGCAAACTTTTCACAGAACAACAATAAGCAGTCCATTGTGGTAAAACCTCTGAAGAGGTCAAAAACAGGTTGAAACTGATATTAAGAACCAGCTAGTATTGTTGCTCTTTAGGAAACTCAGTTCATAGCCTTTCAACTAGACTCTATAGAGCCTCTTGTAGAAATGTTGGTTTTCTTCCACAGATTGAATTACTTTGGCCACCCAACTCCACCTTTATATCTACTGGCTATACTGCCATACAAATCCCGAGTTTTTTTCTCTTTGGGCTTTAAGACACTTACCCTAAACTCCTTAACACAATGTGATAGGGAAGAAACAACCTCCTCTACTCTACCATATTCTGGACTAAAAGTATTCCACTGGAAACAGGCAACTTTTACTTACTAGGAGGTTTGAAGGTGAAATGGATAGAATAATCTCTGAAAGACCCTTACAAACCTCTTGTTTGGATTACATTTACTTTATGTTGGCTCATTCCATTCTTTCCATCTTTCCTTTCCCTGTCTGTTATATCCCATATAAAGGCTTTTACCAACGTTCAACAAAGATGCTTTATGTAAAATCAAAAGTTCTTCACTGGCTATCCCCTTGTGCCCAACTGTAAAACGGCTGAATTTGGCAAAGGAAACTCTTCTCAATACCCTGTAATGGCCTCTGTGGGAAAAGAATCTAAAAAAGAGTGGATAGATGTTTATGTATAACTGATTCACTTTGCTGTACAACAGAAATACAACATTGCAAATCAACTATACTCCCAGAAAAATTTTTTTTTAAAAAAAGGCTGAATTTGGATTTCGAGGAGACGCTGGCCTCTCTTACTTGTACTGGGATCCTTTTAGCAATGTCAAGAATTAATTCCACATTTGCATAGTTGTTGTTGTTTGGTCCTCCTGGCACTGGCACATAATGATCTGCCATCTTAATGTATTCTGAAAACACAAGCAAATTAACAGAGAACACATGCTTTATTTTCAGAAATGTAACAGCAGAGCAAAAACTGTGTAAAGGACAGGTACCATCATATGTAACCACAGGACAAACTGTATTAATGGGGTAATTCCCAGAACCATTTATCTGGAGGCTCTTTGTTAAGTCACAGTACTAAAAATGGTAATCTCATAGTTAGGAGCTCTTATACTACTAAAACAGCAGGTCTCAAACTTTTCACCATGTGACCTTTTCAAAGGGTTTTTATGATCCCTATATCAAGGATGATGTATCTGTCACTTAAGAGGCCCATTATTATATTCTGAGAAAAAGCTCAGTGACACCTTTTATCTTTAACTTGAACCATATTCTGAGAAAGCCCTTTTCCTGGTGTAAAGCTGGGACAGAATGGGGAAACAGGGTAGAGTCTGGAGGGTCTGTAGACTGGCTAAACAGGAAAGGTTAGTTATAGGAGTCTATCAAGTGCTTGAAAAACCTTTATCTGGATGGAAAGATATTTTAAAAAGATAACTTCTTTTCCCTCCTTACTTTTTTTTTTTTTTGTGGCTCAGTATCCCCTTTCAAATCTGTCACCTGATGTTTCTCTTTTCCTTTTCTGGCAGTAACTGTGGCAGAGCAGCTACAATGTGCAGGGACTGTACTAAGCACTTTATATGTATTATTTCATTCCATCCTCAATAATCATATATAACATGTATTATTAGCAACCGCTTTACAGGGAATTATGGCTTGGAGCAGTTAAATAACTTTCTCAAGGTCCATCTCCACCATATTTATTATGTTTCTTATCTTGTGCTCTTAATTTTTAAAGGTTTTAAGTCCTTCTTTAAAAATTCCACTCAGAGTAAGATATGAGGCCCTAACAGTTTGTTCAGAATAAAAACAGGTGTATCATTCTCTCTGATTATGAGGGAAAGCGTGCTGATTATTTAAAAATTTAGAAACTATGTCAGGATGTGCTGTTATTTAAAAGTCAAAACCACCCATTGTCTCACGACTCAGAGATAATCAGTTCATGCTTTGATATACTAGAAACCATAAACTGCTAACCAATTTAATATATTGTGGATATCTTCCCATACTAACCAAACCACTTCAGACTCTCACTTGCAATGGGGGTGCCAAATTGCCTATACTCTCACCTATACTGGGTATTATCAATTTGAAATTTTGCCAGTCCTATAAATTTTTAAAAATCGCAATCTATTATTGTTTTGGTTTGCATTTCTTTGATTATCATTGGAATTGAATCTCTTTTCATGTGTTTATTGTTCCTTTTAAATTCTTCTTTTATGGACTATCTATTCATGTTCTCTGTTCATTTTCTTTTGAAGGGTGTCTTGTGCTCATATTACAGGTAGAAACTCTTTGCTGTTCACATGTTTTTCTAGCTTATCGCTTGTCTTTAACTACCACTCATGGAGGTAACCAGATGGCTGTTTTGGTATATGTCATTACACCTTTTTTTTTTTCTCTGACTCTACACAATGTACTTTCTTTCTATTATTATATCATGCTATCAGTCTCCTTACAGCCAACTTTTTTCTAAGCAATTGTGATGGACAGACCCATGATCCCAAGTCTCCAGGTATTCATATCTTAAGTTATCCCCTCTCCTTGGGCGTGGGCACAATCTATGACTTGCTTTTAGCCAAGAGAATATGGCAAAGATGAGGAGATGTCACTTCCAAACTAACACTGGGTAAGAATGTAGCCAATCTTACTGGGACACTTTCCCTTGATGGCTTTGAAGAAGTAGGCAGTCATTTTGGGGTGGTCCACGTGACAAGGAGCCAAGAGCAGTCTCTAGCCAACAACCAGCAACACAATCAGGTCCTCAGTCCAAACAGAAAACTGAATGGTGTCAACAACCATGTTAGTCTGAAAACAGATCCATCCCAAGTCAAGCCTCAGATGAGACTGCAGCCCCAGCTGAATGCTGATGGCAACCTTGTGATAACCTGAAGCAGAAGACCCAGCTACAGAAACTGTGAGGTAATAAATGTCCATTGTTTTAAGTTGTTAAATTTGTGGTAATACTGTTACACAGTAATAGATAAACAGTGTAACAATTTGTCAGAATGCACTCAGACCAATAAATGTTATCCCACAAAATTTTTTTTATGTTTTTATTGATTTTTTTAACATCTTTATTAGAGTATAATTGCTTTACAATGGTGTGTTAGTTTCTGCTTTATAACAAAGTGAATAAGTTATACATATACATATGTCCCCATATCTCTTCCCTCTTGTATCTCCCTCCCTCCCACCCTCCCTATCCCACCCCTCTAGGTGGTCACAAAGCACCGAGCTGACTTCCCTGTGCTATGCGGCTGCTTCTCACTAGCTATTTTAAGTTTGGTAGTGTATATATGTCGATGCCACTCTCTCACTTTGTCCCAGCTTACCCTACCCCTCCCAGTATCCTCAAGTACATTCTCTAGTAGGTCTGCATCTTTATTCCCGTCTTGCCCCTAGGTTCTTCACGACCATTTTTTTTTTTCCATATATATGTGTTTGCATATGGTTTTTGTTTTTTCTCTTTGTGACTTACTTCACCCTGTATGACAGACTCTAGGTCCATCCACCTCACTACAAATAACTCAATTTTGATTCTTTTTATGGCTGAGTAATATTCCACTGTATATATGTGCCACATCTTCTTTATCCATTCATCTGTTGATGGACACTTAGGTTGCTTCCATGTCCTGCTTATTGTAAATAGAGCTGCAATGAACATTTTGGTACATGACTCTTTTTGAATTATGGTTTTCTCAGGGTACATGCCCAGTAGTGGGGTTGCTGGGTCTTATGATAGTTCTATTTTTAGTTGTTTTTGTGTGTGTGTGTGTGGTACACGGGCCTCTCACTGTTGTAGCCTCTCCCGTTGCGGAGCATAGGCTCCGGAAGCGCAGGCTCAGCGGCCATGGTTCACGGGCCCAGCCACTCCACAGCATGTGGGATCTTCCCGGACCGGGGCACAAACCCATGTCCCCTGCATCGGTAGGTGGACTCTCAACCACTGCGCCACCAGGAAAGCCCCTATTTTTAGTTTTTTAAGGAACCTCCATACTGTTCTCCATAGTGGCTGTCTCAAGTTACATTCCCACCAAGAGTGCAAGAGGGTTCCCTTTTCTCCACACCCTCTCCAGGATTTATTGTTTGTACATTTTTTGATGACAGCCATTCTGATCGGTATGAGATGATCTCTCATTGTAGTTTTTTTTTTTTTTTTTTTTTTTTTTGCAGTACGTGGGCCTCTCACTGTTGTGGCCTCTCCCGTTGCAGAGCACAGGCTCCGGATGTGCAGGCTCAGCAGCCATGGCTCACTGGCCCAGCCGCTCCACAGCATGTGGGATCTTCCCGGACTGGGGCACGAACTTCTGTCCCCTGCATCGGCAGGCAGACTCTCAACCACTGCGCCACCAGGGAAGCCCTCATTGTAGTTTTGATTTGCATTTCTCTAATGATTAATGATGTTGAGCATTCTTTTTTTTTTTTTTTTTGCGGTACGCGGGCCTCTCACTGTTGTGGCCTCTCCCGTTGCGGAGCACAGGCTCCGGATGCGCAGGCTCAGTGGCCATGGCTCACGGGCCCAGCCACTCCGCAGCATGTAGGATCTTCCTGGACCGGGGCATGAACCCGCGTCCCCTGCATCGGCAGGCGGACTTTCAACCACTGCGCCACCAGGGAAGCCCTTGAGCATTCTTTCATGTGTTTTTTGGCAATCTGTATATCTTCTTTGGAGAAATGTCTTTTTAGGTCTTCTGCCCATTTCTGGATTGGGTTGTCTGTTTTTCTGATATTGAGCTGCATGAGCTGCTTGTAAATTTTGGAGATTAATCCTTTGTCATTTGCAAATATTTTCTCCCATTCTGAGGTTTGTCTTTTCGTCTTGTTTATGGTTTCCTTTGCTGTGCAAAAGCTTTGAAGTTTCGTTAGGTCCCATTTGTTTATTTTTGTTTTTATTTCCATTTCTCTAGGAGCTGGGTCAAAAAGGATCTTGCTGTGATTTATGTCATAGAGTGTTCTGCCTATGTTTTCCTCTAAGAGTTTGATAGTGTCTGGCCTTACATTTAGGTCTTTAATCCATTTTGAGTTTATTTTTGTGTATGGTGTTAGGGCATATTCTAATTTAATTTTTTTACATGTAGCTGTCCAGTTTTCCCAGCACCACTTATTGAAGAGGCTGTCTTTTCTCCACTGTATATTCTTGCCTCCTTAACAAAGGCAAGGTGACCATATGTGCATGGGTTTATCTCTGGGCTTTCTATCCTGTTCCATTGATCTACATTTCTGTTTTTGTGCCAGTACCATACTGTCTTGATTACTGTATCTTTGTAGTATAGTCTGAAGTCCAGGAGCCTGATTCCTCCAGCTCCCTTTTCTTTCTCAAAGTTGCTTTGGCTATTTGGGGTCTTTTGTGTTTCCATACAAATTGTGAAATATTTTGTTCTAGTTCTGTGAAAAATGCCAGTGGTAGTTTGATAGGGAGTGAATCTGTAGATTGCTTTGGGTATTATAGTCATTTTCACAATGTTGATTCTTCCAATCCAAGAACATGGTATATCTCTCCATCTGTTTGTATCATCTTTAATTTTTTCATCAGTGTCTTATAGTTTTCTGCGTACAGGTCTTTCACCTCCTTAGGTAGGTTTATTCCTAGTTATTTTATTCTTTTTCTTGCAATGGTAAATGGGAGTGTTTCCTTAATTTCTTTTTCCCATATTTCATCATTAGTGTATAGGAATGCAAGAGATTTCTGTGCATTAATTTTGGTTCCTGCTATTTTACCAAATTCATTGATTAGCTCTAGTAGTTTTCTGGTAGAGTCTTTAGCATTCTCTATGTATAGTATAATGTCATCTGCAAACAGTGACAACTTTACTTCTTCTTTTCTGATTTGGATTCCTTTTATTTCTTTTTCTTCTCTGATTGCTGTGGCTAAAACTTCCAAAACTATGTTGAATAATAGTGGTGAGAGTGGGCAACCTTGTCTTGTTCCTTATCTTAGTGGATATGGTTTCAGTTTTTCACCATTGAGAATGATGTTGGCTGTGGGTTTGTCATATATGGCCTTTATTACGTTGAGGTAAGTTCTCTCTATGCCTACTTTCTGGAGAGTTTTTAATCACAAATCGGTGTTAAATTTTGTTGAAAGCTTTTTCTGCATCTATAGAGATGATCATAGAGGCCAGCATGACGTTGAACTAGCCTGAGGCGCACTGTGTGTTCTCCTGGGGAAGTTGTCCCTGGATCACGGGACCCTGGCAGTGGCGGGCTGCACAGGCTCCCAGGAGAGGAGGTGTGGATAGTGACCTGTGCTTGCACACAGGCTTCTTGGTGACGGCAGCAGCAGCCTTAGCGTCTCATGCCCGTCTCTAGGGTCCGCGATGTTAGCCGCGGCTCGCACCCGTCTCTGGAGCTCCTTTAAGCAGTGCTCTGAATCCCCTCTCCTCGCACACCAGGAAACAAAGAGGGAAGAAAAAGTCTCTTGCCTCTTTGGCAGTTCCTTTTCCTGGACTCCCTCCCGGCTAGCCGTGGTGCACTAACCCCTTCAGGCTGTGTTCACGCCGACAGTCCTCTCCCTGGGATCTGGAAGCCCGAGCCTCAGCTCCCAGCCCCGCCCGCCCCGGCGGGTGGGCAGACAAGCCTCTCCGGCTGGTGAGTGACACTCGGCACCGATCCTCTGTGCAGGAATCTCTCCACTGTGCCCTCCGCACCCCTGTTGCTGTGCTCTCCTCTGTGGCTCCGAAGCTTCCCCCCTCCGCCACCCGCAGTCTCTGCCCACAAAGGGGCTTCCTAGTGTGTGGAAACCTTTCCTCCTTCACAGCTCCCTCCCACTGGTGCGGGTCCCATCCCTATCCTTTTGTCTCTGTTTATTCTTTTTTCTTTTGCCCTACCCAGGTACGTGGGGAGTTTCTTGCCTTATGGGAGGTCTGAGGTCTTCTGCCAGCGTTCAGTAGGTGTTCTGTAGGGGTTGTTCCATATGTAGATGTATTTCTGATGTATTTGTGGGGAGGAAGGTGATCTCCACATCTTACTCTTCCACCATCTTGAAGCTCCTCTCCACAAAATATTTTTTAATGGGTGCATGGTATTTCATAGAATTGGTGCAACAGATTTTACGTAACTAATCACTAATGGTGGGCACAAGTTATTCCTCGTTTCTTGTTATTTTAAATAAGAGTGCAATGAATATCCCTGTATGGATGTATTTGCCCCATTACTGATTCTTGTTCCTCAGAATAAACCCCAGGAAATAGACTTTCTTAGTCAAAAGATATGAGTACTTTTGTCCACTGGTGCTCATGATCCCATCCCCTTCCATCTCCTCTAGCTCTCTTGTGTACTGCTACCCCCCGGCCCCCACCCCTGCCCTTGGCTCCTTCCTCTCAGAAACATTTCTAAGTCTCTTCCATTCTGAAAAATAAAAATTATCTCTTGACCCCAAATTTCTCTTTAGTTACTGCCTTTCCTTTTTCCCTTCTCATCCAAAATTCTCAAAAAACTTGTCCACATTGGCTGTCTCCATGTCTCATCCCATTCACTCCTTATCTTCCTGTATTAGTCTGCATACTCACATTGTTCCACCAAAACTATTTCTGCAAAGGTTACCAATGATTAGCTAATCGCCAGACAGATTTTGATTCCTATTTTATTGGACTACTGACACCTTTGAGCCTTCCTTATTGAAATTCTCTTTTCTCATTGCTTTTCTCTTCTGTTTCTCTGACCATTTCTTCTCAACACTGTTTATGGGCCTATCTTCCTGAGTCTATCCCTAAATTTTGTCCTTCTATAAAATTTCATCCTTAACTCTCTTCTCTTCATTTTCTATCTGATCTTTCAGGAGGTAGTGTTAACTATCACATATTTGCTGATAAGTACACTCTTAATCTCTAGTTCTCTTTATTTCTAAGTTCTAGAAGGATATATTCAATTTTTTGTAGGACTTCTAGAATCTTCTTGTATCACATGTACTCCAAACCTGTCTCCCCACCAAAAAAAAACCCCACCTTGCTCTTATTACTATATTATCTATTATTTTGCCTTTGTTGATGGTGCTAACATGAAAAACAAGACCATCCTTGACAAATACTAGATCATGCCTTGTACTTTAACAAGACACTTGCAGTTTCCAGAAACCACTGTGTCACACCTTCAAACATTTGCATATATGTTCTTTCTGCCTGTAATACCTTTGTCTTCCCCCTAATTGCTTCACTAACTCTTACTCATTCTTGGCTAGGTAAAACCCATTTCAGAAAGCTCTCTTAACCCTGTTAACCCCTCTAAACCCTTAACCCAAGAGCAGGGGCCAAAGTTACGATGGCTCATCTCTGTGTTCCACAGTACCCTGTGCATATTTCTATTATAGCACTTACCTCATTGTATTGAAATTATTTGTTTCCTAGAGCAAGATCATATCTTATTAAACTGTGGGTCTCCATGTTCATTGAGTGAATGAATAAATGAATTAATAGGAGCACCAAGGAGAAACAAGGAAAAAGAAATCATGCAAGGTACTTTACATTTATTATACACAATTTCATCATTACAACTATCCAGTAAAATAGACATGATTTTCCTTTCACATATACGAAACTGCAGCTGAGAGGTGTTGAAGGGTCAATCTAAATGATTTCATATAACATCTATTTTCCAATAAATTGGTGCCTTCTTCATTTCTAAAGATAATAACCCTTACTCCTTAGGAATAGTCTTAATATCATTGTCTCAATATAGAGAGTACATATAAAGACCAAAAAAGCTTTAAAAAGACAGCCCTTTAAAGAGCTAATGTTGGACTTCCCTGGTGGTGCAATGGTTAAGAATCCACCTGCCAATGCGGGGGACGTGGGTTCGAGCCCTGGTCCAGGAAGATCCCACATGCCATGGAGCAAATAAGCCCATGTGCCACGACTACTGAGCCTGCGCTCTAGAGCCTGCGAGCCACAACTACTGAGCCCGCATGCCACAATTACTGAGCCCACGTGCCACAACTACTGAAGCCCACACGCCTAGAGCCTGTGCTCCATAACAAGAGAAGCCACGCACTGCAATGAAGAGTAGCCCCTGCTTGCTGCAACTAGAGAAAGCCCGCATGCAGCAACGAAGACCCAATGCAGCCAAAAATAAATAAATAAATTTTAAAAAATAAAATAAAATAAAGAGCTAATGTCATCTGTGGGTACTCTGTCTTAGAGATTATACTTTAGTGATAAAAAGTATAAAGAGGAAGGACTAGCCACGACCTCTCAGCTACACCAATAGTCTTTATCTGCCTCTCTCAGATGGAAAACCATCTAAGCAGAGAGAATATGCCAAAGAGCCTGCAGAGAGAAACCTGTTTGGGTCCCAAGAGGTCTCCCCCTCCCAGGAGGAGGGGAAAAAACAATCTTAACCTTAAAATGCTCTAAAATTCAATGTAACTCATAAGGTAAATAGCATTTCCTTCCAAACGTTTCTACTGACACATGCTAAAGAATGTGGCTTAGCAAATAACACTGAAAACCCATATCGACACTTTGGTTAAATTTTACCTATTTTTACTTAGAACACAGGCGTCTACGTTGAGGTTAAATATAATACAATCCTTGTCTATGCCTACTATTGACACTTTTTAAAAGAGAAATCCTTGGGTTTGGGAATCCCCCTGAGTTAACATTCTTCTCCTTAAAGGCTGTGCCATTCAATGTTTTATGCTTGAGGATGATGCTTTCTTAATGTTCATAACTTACCTGCATTGGCTTTCAGGTCTTCAGGTGTGACCATGACAACAAATCGAATTGCACGTTCATTTCGAAACATCTCATAAGACCACCGGCGGATAGACCGCATGCATTTCACTGCTGCAATGCCATTGTTGGCAATGAGAACCTGGTAGAGTGGGAACATGGGAATTGGAGAGAGGTAGAATAGACAGGCAAAGACAGAGGAAAAGAGATGAAATCACTTGTGTAGATCTTCCTCTGAAAAGCCAGAGTTTCAACTAGGAATTTGGATTGTTGGTCTAGGCATTTAGGAACCAACTCCCACATGATCAAGGGATATTTTAAGATGTTAGCTAAGCAAATACTTCAATATGTGCCAGCTAAAACTTACTCCTTTCTAACTTCATTTCTTGAAGGGGAAAATCAGTTACTCAAATCTTATGAGTCTGTGAATTATTCTACCATACCTACTTTTAGGGAATAGAAGAAACAAACGTCAGGGGAAAGATGGATATAAATAAGGCTGGAGGAAGATTCAACAGTGTAGTGTCATACACTATTCTATGTTGTAGTGAAACAAGGCATAGAGTCCTTAACATGTATAAGAACGCCTACACTAACCACCACCTCTCTCCAAAATGCTGAATCCAAACGCCGTAGAATTGTACAGACCGCCCCAGAAAGAACAGTCACAAGAAAAAGCATAGAAGGATCAATGATCCTGAGACTTCTCTGTTAAACAAACCTTTCACCTCCTTGCCTGTCTTGCAATCATCACCCTGAGGATAACATAGGTTGGGAGACACGTAATCTCTACTCATTGGAAGACTAACAGGAGTGCACCGCTAAAGCAACACTTTTAGGACAGAGAATATAGGTCCCCATCCTTTAATCTTTTAATCACTGCAAGCTATTTCAACCAAGTCATTCTCTCAGCTCCAATATGGTTTAGATAAAAGTGACACAGATTAACTCACAACATTTCAAAACACCTGTAATCTCTTTAAGTATTTCATGTGGTATATTCCCTCTAAACATCTCAAATTCCTGGCGGAACCCAGTAGGTTACACTGTATCAAACTTGTTGAAGCCTTCTGCTCTGAAACTCTCTCCATTCCCTTAGCTCTAAACCCAGTGTTATGACATGTTACCTCCTCACCACCACCCCACAAGCTAATCAATTTCTCATACCCTCTCAGATCAGTGCAACTCAACCCCATAAAAACAGCAAGATCTTTCTAAAAGCGCTTTATGGGTGCTGCCTCATCTTCTTACTTAGTTATGACTAAATTGCTAGTGGTAAATACATATTACAGAAAATAGTGAAATTATTTAATAGGATGCTAGGGAGGCAGAAAGGATAGTTCTGCAGTCTCAGAAATTCAATTTAAATATCGGTTTTGACCAAATCTAGACAACAAATCCAGGCATTAAATCTCATGTGCTTTTGAAAAAATAATTTAGCAGGTTATAACTTACCTTCTCAATCACTTTATTCCCACCAAAACGAGTAACAAATTCTGCTGGAGAAGCTACAGTGAAATCTCGCTGTGAGTCTATTTTCTTTCGGTCTCGACCTTGCTTTACTAGGTGCAAACCAGACATGCTGGACCTGTAAAAATAGAGAAATCATGAAAGTCTACAGATAAGATTTCTTCACATCATCTATCTCCCCTGGAGACCTACTTTTCACTATCGGACTTATAAGAGCACTTCCAATTGCACCCTTGTGAAGACTGCATGGTGGCAGACAACATAGTTTTTATAGAGAAGAGAGAAAAGAAAATGATCTTTGCTTGTGGAAATTCAAGGAAAAAAATAAGTGTTCCTGAATAATAAAAGACAATATTAAGGTTTACCAACAGATGCCATCATAAAGAGATAGGCAAAGAACAGACTAAAATGAGATGGTATAAATAACAGACTCAGAGTGACTGTTAAAACTTAAAAAAACAGCCCACAACAGTTAGCAAACCTGTTTCTGGATTATGATTCTGACACACAGATGACCTTCACCTCTGTATCTCTAACCTCCATTTTTCTTATGAGCTGTAACTCCACATTTTTAACTGCCTACTAAATGTTTTACTTGGATATTCCATAGACGTTTCAAAATCAACAACTCCAAAAACAATTTATTTACAAGGCATTTACAAGGCAATTTATTTATAAACCATATTTCATTGACCTTAAGATAACATTTTTTTTTTTAGCTTTTTAAAATCTCTGATATTGGTATGTATCTTACAACTGATGGTGTGATTTAATTGGCAGAATTTTTTTTCTCAGTGGTACATTCAATAATGGTGCCTCTAACAATCAATGATGTTTTAGATTAGTGGTGGAAACAGCACAGGCCTGCTTTAAATTCCAGATCTTCACCGAATAACTTAAACTTGCTAAGCTTCACTTTTCTCTTTGTAAATATGTATGGTATTCACTGTTCTAGGTTTTTAGCTATTGTCTCTCAGCTCCAAGCCCACCCTCTTATGCTCTGCTCTATGACAACAGGGCTTAACACCATGCAAACTTGTTTGATTCCGCCAATAGGAAGGCAGAAGGGTTTAAGAAAAAAAAAAAAGAGAGAGAGAGAGAGAGAAAGGGATTTTCTTCTTATTTCCCAGCTATTATCAGCATTGCTCCACAGGAAAACAGAGTTAATTCCAGTCTCTAGCATCTTTCAGCATTCAGGAATAGCCGTGGTGCATGCCCTTAGAAGGACAAGGAGCAGTGGGTTGTGGCTCCTTGGCTGTCAGAGTACCAGCCCTGCCATGCTCACTCATCCTCTGGGCTACCCGGCCTGGGCCTATCAATCACCTGTCAGGCCAGGCCTCCTCCTCAGGGATCTGAGCAGCAGCTACTTAAAGCTTACCCCCAGAGGTCCAAGCACCAGCCCCTCTCCAAGCACCTTGGGCCCTCACCAAGCTTGTAGGTTCTGGGAATACTACCTCTTCCTGAGGGGTGGTAGCTGCTTCCTGCAGATATTAACCTTGGGTTACCTCAGCATGTCTTTTTTGTTCTTTTATTCTTCTAACACCCAAGTAACCAATTTTCACAATTGAATGTCTTTTGTTTATAATACCTAATGCAGTTTCTCTTTCCCTGACTGGACCTTGACTCAGCACTGACAGACCTTCTGAAAGGGTGTTTTGAGGACTGAATGAGATAATGGATATAGTAAATAAACTCCTTTATACACTATTTAACAGACAGCTGCTTTCTTCTATTTCTATTTTTCCTTCCTTTCTCCTACACTCTAACCTTGCACTCAAGTAATTTCTCTCTTCAAAATAAAAGAGTATGATTAAAACCTTCCCACAAAGAAACACCAGGTCCAGATGGTTTTATTTTTATTTTATTTATTTATTTACTTACTTATTTACTTATTTATTTACTTTTGGCTGCGTTGGGTCTTTGTTGCTATGTGCGGGCTTTCTCTAGTTGCGGCGAACGGGGTCTACTCTGTTGGGGTGCGCAGGCTTCTCATTGTGGTGGCTTCTCTTGTTGCGGAGCATGGGCTCTAGGCCTGTGGGCTTCAGTAGCTGTGGCTCGAAGGCTCTAGAGCGCAGGCTCAGTAGTTGTGGTGCACGGGCTTAGCTGCTCCGCGGCATGTGGGATCTTCCCAGACCAGGGCTCGAACTCGTGTCTCCTGCATTGGCAGGTGGATTCTTAATCACTGCGCCACCAGGGAAGCCCCAGATGGTTTTAAAAGACAAGTTCTACTGAACTTTCAAGAATCGTAGCCTACCAAACTTCCAGACAGTAGAAAAAGAAGTAAAACTCCCCAGTTAGAGTAATACCGATACCAGAACCAGACAAAGATGTTACATGAAAGGGAAGTCCAGGGCCGCTTTACTCATGACCACAGTTGCAAAATTCCTAAAGACGATATTCTAAATAGGTGTTGGGTCAAGGATAGGCAAAATATTAGTTAAAAAGTATGTTACTCCACAACCAACTTGAGTTTGTCCCAGGTAAGCAAGGATGGTTTAATTTTAGAAAATCCATAAATGTAAAACTGTTAGATTTCCTAGCAAGTGCAATAAAATAAAAAAATTAATAAGTACATTAGAGACCTGAGGACTGCCAAGGAGGAAGTTAAATTATATTTATTTGTGAATGATGTAATTTACATAGAAAACAAAAGATTCTGCAAATTATTAGAAATAATAGGAGGCCTTAGTCAAGTGTATAGATATATGATTAATATATAAGAAGCTCCCAAATATTATGTATAGATTATAAAATTAAAAACAGATCATAAATGGCTTCCCTGGTGGCGCAGCAGTTGAGAGTCCACCTGCCGTTGTAGGGGACACGGGTTCGTGCCCCGGTCCGGGAATATCCCGCATGCCACGGAGTGGCTAGGCCCGTGAGCCATGGCCGATGAGCCTGCGTGTCCGGAGCCTGTGCTCCGCAACGGGAGAGGCCACAACAGTGAGAGGCCCGCGTACCGCAAAAAACAAAACAAAACAAAAAACAGATCATAAAGTTAAAAACTAAAATACACATACTTTTAAGACATACATATAGACACAAAAAAACTATGTAAACAGAGAAACAAAATAATGTGATGAACATGTGATTAAGGGAAATGACTACCTGCGTGGGGAAAGCAGGGAGAAGGTTTCTGGAGGAGAGACCATATGGTTAGAAAGATGTAGGTGATGGCCAAGGATCAACCTTTAAGTGGTGGGTTTTCAAATTCCTTTTTACACTATTTTTAAAATTACTAAATAAGTAACCAAATAAATAAATAATAGTGGGTTACATATGGACGAATGAGTGTGTCTTGAACCAAAAATTATGGTTATATAATTCTATACACTGAGATTAAACACACACACACACACACACATACTCCCTAGAGATCAACTTTCAGTTTCTTAGGGACAGAGAGACAGAGAAGATATAAACCTAGGATAAATAAGGAGATGCCCGAGTATAAGACAAAAAGGGAAGCAAAATCTTTATCGATAAAATTAAGGTGGGGAAGGGATTGTTCATACGTTTTAATCAATAGTTTAGAGATAACAAAGGAATGCCCTGAGGGTCACTTGTAATCAAAGAGGGGAGAAAAACAGAAATATACCTTACTTTTAATGATGGGATGAGGACTTCCCTGGTGGTACAGTGGTTAAGAATCCGCCTGCCAATGCAGGGGACACAGGTTCGATCCCTGGTCTGGGAAGATCCCACATGCTGCGGAGCAACTAAGCCTATGTGCCGCAACTACTGAGCCTGTGCTCTAGAGCCTGTGAGCCACAACTACTGAGCCTGCGTGCCACAACTACTGAAGCTCGCATGCCTAGAGCTCGTGCTCCACAATGAGAGAAGCCACCGCAATGAGAAGCCCGCGCAACGCAACAAAGAGTAGCCCCCCTCACTGCAACTAGAGAAAGCCTGCGTGCAACAACAAAGACCCAATGCAGCCAAAAATAAATTTATTTTTAAAAAGATTTAAAAAAAATAGATGGGATCCTTCATATAGCCATGTTCAGAAGTTAGGCACCATGCTAAAAACAAGAGGATCAAGTGGAAAGATAGAAAAGATCTCAAAATCTTTACCTCTCACCTAGCTTTTCTCAGGAAGCTACCAGAGAATGTTGTCTTCCCAAAAGATGAAATAAACCAAGATAAAGGAAGACAAGGAATGCAAGAAATAGAGGATCCAACACAGAAGAGAAGGGAATTCTCTAGATGATTTTTCAAATTGGAGGACAGACTGCTCCAGGAGGGATATCTCCTTGAAAAAAATGGACAGATCACCTATTGTATTTAACCACAGAAAAACAAAACTGTGTATGTGTGTGTAATTAATATATATATGTGTATGTGTATTCTGTTTGTATATATGTTTGTTTTACATATATAAAATAATAAACCAAAGTTATATATATATTTATGATATTTATACATATATAAATCATTTTACTGTATATATATTAAAATATACAAAATATATAAGTATATATTATATATAAAACAATATATAATATGTATATTTAAAATATACCAGTTGTTTTTTACTTATTTGACTCTCAGTGGAAGATTTGCTTGGTTTACCCCCCAAAGGATGGAAGAGGTCAAGTAAAAAGGAAAAGGAAAGGATGACTGTTTTAAAGACACATTTTGCCAAATCAGTGTTTTTCATTTGTTTCTATATTTTCCAGGGTCTATTTAATTTTCAGGTAATTTTTATCAAAATAAAAACTCCAGTTTGCAAATACAAGCAAGCGACCCTTAATGACTGCCATCCAGCAAATCATTCAGGTCTTTTATGTCGACCCTCTGCTGGAGAGGCACAGACCTGCAAGAGTTCTGAAGAAGGCCTGACTCATTTCCTCTTCAGCGTGAGTTCTAACAGCAGGAAGAAGAAAGATTCGGGATAGGAGAGCTTGGCACTCTCAACACCTCCAGTCTGGCTGCCTACTGTCACACGCCGGGACAATGACAGCAGCCACCTTTCCTGGTCCAAGAGACAGAGTCTAAAAAAGTTTTCTGCAAAACTACCTTCAACAGGATGTTACCTACCACACAGAATTGATATTTTCCTTCAAAATAGATAAAGAGACTTCACTCTTGAAAAACCAGCCAAGAACAGTGAGCAATTTTGGCACAGACTAAGTGAGATTCCTTGACGAAAGACCAGCACACAGCAAGGTCTGTGCACGGGTGCTTGTTTTCAACGCAGCTACAATGTCACACATGGTCTCGGGTATCTTTGGTTCAAATTCTGAGTGTAAAATAAAGGTTTAGAAATCCAGGAGCAAATATGAGCATTTTAATTCATTTCCTTAAAAAAAAAAGTTTCCTACAGACACAAGAAAATCATCAAATCAGATTGCCCATAAATTCCAGGGCTTAGCTGTCAATGTCTTATTGTTTTTTAAAGGTATATATTGCCCAGATACGGCACTCTAAAACTTACCTTCGAAGCATGTAATATCTCATCTCCTTATTTTCCTCCGCAGAACCCTCCATATCAAGATGGCAAAGGAATGGAGGCTTTTTCTTCAGATGTCGGCCTTGTAAACACAAGCCGGAGTTTGTCCTCCTGCTGCAGGTGCTTAAAACCCAGGAGGACAAGACATACTGTGCCTACTTCTTGGCCCTGCTTCAGTCAGAGTAGAGTATTCCTGATGGCCTCAAGCTACAGTCTTTTTGTGTACTTTGTCCCCAATTTCCATACTTCCCCTCCTGTTTGCATTTTCTCCCTACACTGGGCCCACACACAGAATTAGTTGATTTCCCAAGGGGACCGAGAGGAAAGGGGGAGAAATATAAAAGCTTGTATAACTAGAAAGTAGATCTCAGCAGCTCTGCCTTAGCCGCAGCAAACGTGTTTCAACAACGGTCACTTTCTTCTGACAGTCACCAGAGAAAAGCTCCACGGCCCCTCCAGGCTGCCAGGAGCACATGACAGGGAGGGCCCAGGGCAAAAAGAAGACAAAGTTTACAAGGACAACTATGCCAAGAAAGTAATGGGGTCAGGAAATCCAGAGGGAGGAGGACAGCACAGCCTAAGTAGGTAATTTCTGAGATCCAATCAAAACAAATAATACTGATTTTCAGACTCCAAGAGTGGGGAGAGCAGGTCAGGAGAGAAAGCAAGCCAGTCAAAAGGACGAAACATGCCACTACTGAGGAACTTTGAATAATGTGGGAGTCACAGCTCTAATTCTCAGGCCAGAGTAGTGGTGTCCACACACACACACACACACACACACACACACACACACCTTTTTAAAAAACAACAAAAACTAAGATTTTATTCACTAAAATTTGAGAATAAGACTGGAGCTGGTACAAATGGGATAAGGAGAAGATGTGGATAAAATCCCTGAAAGGAAAAGGGGCCCAGAAAAATATTTTAGACACAGAGGTCTAATCCAGTTTAAGCAGGGAAGAAAAACCCTGCCTAAAAAACTACTGGGACACATCTATTGCTATGCAAGCAAATTTGCCACAGATGGACAAATCACTTAAATAAATAAATGGTGGCTGAATGTTATACAGTAACATAGTCCTGTTTTAGTTTTTAATTAAGTAGATATTGCTCAGGATATTGCTCCCTTGTAATGGCAGAAAAGACTGCAACAGCTAGAATCTACAGAATCACAATTTCCTGAGATAAGCCATTAGGAACGGTATAATCCACCAGAGTTATATCTAACCTGATTCATGCACCACAGAAAAATTCTTTCTCACCAAAGTGTTGAATACAAATGGTTAATTCTTATCTGACGCCAACTATGCTGAGAACCTATTAACCTTCCAGGGAAACCCTCCAAAACAGAAGTACACAAATGACCTGGAACACAGATGAAAGATGAAAAATCAAATAGAAGATAAATGATTAAGACAAACCTTGATCTTAGGACATTCAGGTGACCCAAGGTGAAAAGACTCAATCAGGACACTCGCTCAATATGACCATTAGGCATAATAAAAAATGGAAGTCCTGGATTGGTTTCTGGCCTGTACCACTCTGCATCATTCCTTCCATACTATGCTAACGTCTGATAAAGTCAGTCAAGTTTGCTTCCTCCTTTAAAGAAGCTGATGCAGAGGAGTCCTCCTATCTTTATGTCTCTTCAGGATAACATGTCTCAAAAAACAGAGCACTGAAGCCTTTGTTCAGAACAATTACAGTGACCACAGATGTAGAAGCAGCTCAATTTTACACACATCTAACTGCCAGATGTAGGCAGTTCCCAAAAGAGAATCACTCTCTGCCTTTGTTATATAAGTTCAACATTCAAACAGCAAAGCATTGCGTATAGAATAAAGCAGGCTATTTTGCACTTGATTATATCAGAAAATATACCAGAGTCACTCTCAGTAATCAAGTTTGTGCTTCCTTTTCACCAAAGTGATCTTTCTAAAACAACCAGACGCTAACACAGCACACCCAGATCCAAAACAAAGCTAGTGTTTCTAATCTTTTATGGATGCTGCTCCCAATCCTCCTGTAATATTAGAACAAAAGAAAGAAAAAGCCACATTCATTCCTCCAAATTCAAAGCATCCTCATTTTAATCTAACATGAAAAGAGAGTGTCCAAAGTAGACACGTACCTGGCACAAAATCCAACTAGAAGCCCACACTGATCCCAACATTGTAACATGCCAAGCACCAAGGATGACGTAGCAGTTTATCCGGCAGACTGTGATGCATTAGCTAGCCTGACTGCAAGGCAGTCTGAGTGACACTGCAGCACGCACTGTGAGAGACTGTTTTACACTGGGGCTTTTCCAAGCAAAGAAATCTTGAATCAAGGATGTACCTCTTTTGAAAATCAACTGACCATATATATAAATAGATTTAGCTGTGGACTCCTAATTGTGATTCACTGATCTATATGCCTATCCCTGTTAACAATGCCACACAGCCTTGATAACTGTGGCTTTACAGTCAGTTTTTGAAATCAGGTAGTGTAAGTCTTCCAACTTTGCTTTCCTTTTCCGTAATTGTTTTGTCTATTCTAGGTCCTTTGGGTTTCCATGTAAATTTTAGGATGAGTTTGGCAAATTCTAGAAAGAAAAAACAAATCCTCCTAGGATTTTGACATGGACTGTGAATTTAAAGATCAATTTAGGGAAAATCACCATTTTGACAATATTGAGTTTTCCAATTCCCAAACATGGACTGTCTCTCCATTTATAGGCATACCTCATAGATATTGCAGGTTTGGTTCCACAATTCACCACCACAATAAAGTGAATATTGCAATAAAGTAAGTCACATGAATTTTTTGGTTTCCCAATGCATGGAAAAGTTAGGTTTACTCTATACTATAGTCTACTAAGTGTTCAATAATAGCATTATGTCTACCAAAAAATGTACATACCTTAATTTTAAAAGATTTTATCGCTAAAAAATGCTAACCATCATCTGACAATGCAGGGTTGCCACAAACCTTCAATTTGTAAAATGCAATTATCTGTGAAGTGCAATAAAGCGAGTGCAATAAAACAAGGTATGCCTGTATTTAGACTTTAAGTTTCTTCAATTTCTCTCAGCAATGTAATATAATTTTATTTTTATTTTTATTTTTTGGCTGCGTTGGGTCTTAGTTGCAGTGCACAGCCTTTTTGCTTCATTGCAGTGTGCAGGCTTCTCTCTAGTTGTGGCACGTGGGCTCTGTAGTTGCGGCGCCCAGGCTTAGTTGCCCGGTGGCATGTGGGATCTTAGTTCCCCGACCAGGGATCGAACCAGCATCTGCTGCATTACAAGACAGATTCTTAACCACTGGACCACCAGGGAAGTCCCAGTAATATAATTTTTAATGTACAAGTCTTATACTTTTTTTTGTTGAATTTATTCCTAAGCATTTTATTATTTTCATTGCCATAGTGAATAAAATTATTTTAATTTAATTTTTTGCTTGTTCATTGCTAGCTAGTATGAAGAAATACAACTAATTTTTGCATATGGATCCTATAGCCTGTGACCTTGCTAATCTCATTTTAAAATCCTTAACAACTTTATTGAGATATAATTCACATACCATATATTTCAGCCATTTAAAGTATATAATTCAATGGTTTTTATTATATTCACATGGTTGTGAACCATCATCACAATCAATTTTAGAACATTTTCATTACCCCCAAAAGAAACCCTGTACTCAGTAGCAGGCACTCCCTATTTCCCCCAAACCCCTCCCCAGTCCTAGGCAATGACTAATCTACTTTCTGTCTTCATAAATTTGCCTATTCTAGATATTTCATATAAATGGAATGATATCATACGTGGCTTCTTTCACTTAGCATAATGTTTTCAATGTTGTAGCATGTATCCATACTTCATTTCTCTTTATGGCCAAATAATTTTCCACTGTATGGCCATACCACATTTTGTTTATCCATTTATCAGTTGATGGATACTGGGTTATTTCCACTTTATAGTTATTATGAATAATGTTGCTGTGGACATTCATGTACAAGTTTTTTTTTTTTTTTTTTTGCGGTACGCAGGCCTCTCACTGTTGTGGCCTCTCCCGTTGCAGAGCACAGGCTCCTGACACGCAGGCTCAGCGGCCATGGCTCACGGGCCCAGCCGCTCCGTGGCATGTGGGATCTTCCCGGACCGGGGCACGAACCCGTGTCCGCTGCATCAGCAGGCGGACTCTCAACCACTGCGCCACCAGGGAAGCCCCATGTACAAGTTTTTATGTGAACATATGCTTTCATTTCTTATGGGTATGTAACTAGGAATGGAATTGTTGGAACATATGGTAAATATTTAGTTTTATAAGAAATTTCCAAATTATTTTCCAGACTGGCTGTATCATTTACATTCCCACCAACTATGTACAAGTTTTCCAATTACTCCACATTCTTGCAAACATTTGGTGTTGTCACTAGTTTTTATTTTAGGCACTCTGACAGTTGTATAGTAATACTTACTGTCTTAATTTGCACTTCCCTAATAGCTAGTGATTTTAAACATCTCTTCACATCTTTATTTGCCATCTGTATATCCTCTTTGGTGACATTTGCTTCTTTTAAATTTCTCTCTCCTTACTGAGAATATTATTTATTGATACATTGTTGTCATACTTTCAAAAAATTCTTTAAACATGCTTTCTTTTGGTTCTTTGAATACATTTATGATACCTGATTTGAAGACTCTGTCTGCTAATCCAGCATCTAGACACTCAGAGACAGTCTATATTGACTTTTTTCCTAAATATGGGCTAACTTTCCTATTTCTTTTCACATCTCATTATTTTTTTGTTGAAAACTTAACATATTAAACAATTTATTGTATCAACTCTGGATTCTGATCTCTTTTACCCATGAAGATTGCTGTTGTTACTAATGCTTACTTGTTTGTTTTTCTTTCTTGGCTTAATAATTTGCCTGGCCTAAATCTGTGAAATCTCTCTCCCACAAAGCGTACAATCACTGATGCCTCAGCTCAATTTCTTCTAATCATGTGCTTTTATGTTTCAACCTCCTTCCTAAGGTGTTACCTCTATGTTTGCAAAACTTAAATGTCAGCCAGTGATTAGGCAGCGGTTATACCCAAACACCTGAGGCCAGTAAGGCTTTTGTACTCCGTTCATGTGTCTGTGTGTAAGGCAGAGTACCACATTTAAAGCTCAGGACATTTTCAAGTATGTCCTGGCTTTAACTTTCTGCTGAGCCCTGTCATGTCCACTGTGTGCACGCACGCAGGCTCAACCAGCAATATGCTCACCCCAACCACAAACACACCTCAGGCTAGTAGAGCGGTTGGCCCACCTCTCTCATCCCCTGCCAGATGGTCACTTCTACTGACAATGCCACTGGGGAGCATGGGCATCATCCACTACCCAAAAGGAGTATGCTCCCTTCAACTGCAGCAGCAAAAACTCCAGCCCTTATGGCATACCCACAGAGGCAAAACCTCCATGCCAACCAAGCTGAGGGAAGGGAATGGGAAAAGTTCTGACAAGAACACCACAGACTCCTACTGTTCTTATTGAATTTCAGCAGTTTTTCAAATATAAACTTCTCTCAGACTGTTGTATGCCTTATAGTTGATTTTAAGGCTGAAATGGTTTTGTCAAGCTTCGTAGTTGCTTTTTGGGATTAAGGATTTGTTCACCTCCTCACTAAGTTATAGCTGGAAGTCCTGCCTGTTTTATCTACTTTTTGAGATGTGATTTCATACAATAAAGTGCAAAGTCTTAATTATACACTCAATTAATTTTACATATGTACATATGCACATAATCAACCACTCCATTAAGATACCGATTATTTCCACAGTCTCAGAAGGCTCCAGTGTGCTTCCTTTCCAGTCAATACCTTCCCCAATGTAAACACTATTCTGAGCTCTATCACCATCAATCAGTTTTGCCTGTTTTTGAACTTCATATGTATAGTGCCATACTGTATGTATTTGATCAATATTATGTCCATGAAATTCATCCATGTTGTGGCATAGCAGTAGTTTGTTCATTTTCATTGCATGTAGCATTCCATTGTGTGACTACTACATGATTTATTTATTCTATTGGTGGACATTCTGTTTTTTTATGAATTTTGACTGTACTTGAACTTGGTTTTTGGTGGACAAATGCACTCATTTCTTTGGGGTAAATAGCAAGGAAAGGACTTGCTTGTTGACAGAGTATATGTATGTTTACAGCCGTAAAAGATACTGCCCAAATACTTTTCTAAAGTGGTTGTGCCTACGTTTATTCCCGTTAGCTATGTATGGGACTTCCATGTGTCGTACACCCTTGCTAACACTTGACATTGCCAGTCTTTTAGTTCTGGCCTTTTTGGTTGGGATGGCAATTAATTCATAGTGATTTTTAATCTGCAAATCCCTGATGATCAATGATATTAAACAGCTTATTTTCATAAGCTTATTTGCCGTCCAGGCACCTTCTTTTGTGAAGTTCAAGTCTTTTCCTTATATTTCTATTGGGTTGAATGTCTTCAAAAGACATTGAAATATCTTTTTCTCATTGATTTATAGGATTCAGGATTCTGACAGTGAGATTAATTAATATTCCTCTTTCAGCAACTGAGAACAATTAGGCAAAAAACATCAAGGATACAGAAAAACAACACAATTGAAAAACTCAACTTAACTGACATGTATAGAATTTTATAACCAACAAATACAAAATACACATTCTTTGCAAGTGTTTATAAAACTTTACCAGAGAATTCCCTGGCAGTCCAGTGGTTAGGACTCAGCGTTTTCACTGCTGAGGGCTCAGGTTCGACCCCTGGTCAGGGAACTAAGATCCTGCAAGCCACACGGCGCAGCCAAAAAAAAAATCCAAAAAACGAAAACAAAACAAACCAATCAAAAAAAACTTTACCAAAGTAGACCATATGCTAAGCCATAAAGTATAAACAAATTTCAAAAATTTGAAATTACATAGAGTATATCCTCTGAATACAATGGATTAAACTAAAAATCAATGACAAAGATAAGAATATGAGTACAGATACAAGTAAGCTTGAAATTAAGTGCTGGGAGGAAGAATTTCTGGTCTGATAGTTTCTATTTTCTCCATGAAATATGAGGCAAAGTTATGAACTGAAAGTGTGTCTAGAGGAGGCAGGGACTAGCAGAAAGGGAGACTGCTGGTTTAAGGACAATGGAAAAGAATGAAACTGTTGTTGTGGAAAAAAATGGAAGGCCAAATTTCCAGAAGAGAACTACAAAATAGGAGAAAGAACAAGAAGAATTTCACAGCACAGCCAGCATTTGAGAAGGACCTTAAAACGTGAGGACCCCAAAGTATGAAAGGAATTTCAACAGTCAAGAGAAGGGCATTCCAATAAGAAAACCTGAGAGAGCTTGGGGGAGGAGACAAAAGAGGGGTAGGGGGAGTAGTGGGAGGGGGAGGGGGAGGAGGGGGTGGGAGAGGCAGCAAGTGAGCAGATCCTATAATGCCCTTAAGTAATTATTGTATTTTCTTCCTTGCCATCAACTTCTTAAGAGGTGAACTGTTGAAATTCCTGTTCTTTCACCATTTGTTCACTACTTTATCTCTTGCCATCTACTTAAAGCTGTTCACCTCAGGCTTCTCTTACCCTTAACTCCAGGGCTTTTTCTCCATCTTTCATCTCTATTCACCACTTCATGTCACATCTTCTACCTTTAAATCATCTTTCCTCTGGTTTTCTCGGTTCTCCTTCTACCTCACCGATCATTTCCTGTCTCCTTTTTCCCCCTCCTTCCACCTGAAGGTAGACATTTCCTTAAGATACATTTCCCTCCTACCTATATACTCTTCCTCACAGTGATCAAATCTACTTGCACAACTTTAATTTCAATGCAACAAACATTTATTAAGCATATACTATATGCCAGGCATTGCTCTAAACTCTGAAAAAGTGATTCTCAGCTCAGGTTTCAGATCAGACTCACCTGGAGAGTAGCAGAATAACCAGAGACTGTAATTTAATCAGTCTGAGACAGGGCTCAGGAATAAAGCTCTGCAGATGATTCTGTTGTACAGCCAAACCTAAATACTGTTTTCCATCTTTTTTTAAAAAAAATAATAAATTTATTTATTTTTGGCTGCATTGGGCCCTCGTTGCTGTGCGCGGGCTTTCTCTAGTTGCAGCGAGCGAGGGCTACTCTTCATTGTGGTGCATGGGCTTCTCTTGTTGCGGAGCATGGGCTCCAGGTGCATGGGCTTCAGTAGTTGTGGCACACGGGCTTAGATGCTCCATGGCATGTGGGATCTTCCCAGACCAGGGCTCGAACCTATGTCCCCTGCATTGGCAGGTGGATTCTTAACCACTGTGCCACCAGGGAAGTCCCCATGTTTTCCATCTTGTATATGTCTTAGTGTTAGTGACTGAAACCACCCACCCTGGCCAGGCAAGATAGTAGCCACTTGCAACAGGAGGTCCTGGTAAGGAACACAGAACTAACAAGCTACCAGCAACTGGAAGAATTTGGGAAAGGTCAAAAGGAGAGAGGAGACGCCAGTCCGTAAGTCCTACCAACCTCCCAGAATCCTTCCTGCTGGAATCCATCTTGGCTGAGTGATGCCCACACCACCAGGAAGGACCCTGAGTCAGAGTGATTGGCCAGAGACCACTGGAAACTAACCCAATTACCATAAAACCCGAGACTGCAAGCCACGTGGCAGAGCAGATCTCCTGGGTTCCCTTACCCTACTGTTCTCCGCCTGGGCGCCCCTTCCCAATAAAGTCTCTTGCTTTGTCAGCACATGTCTCCTCGGACAATTCACTTCCAAGTGTTAAACAAGAGCCCACTCTCGGGCCCTGGCAGGGGTCCTTCTTCCTGCAACATTAGTATGACATACAAGACGCTTAACCATCTGACGTTTATCTCACCAGCCTCTTCTTCCACTGCTCTAACTACCCTGTCCCCCTTACATTCCAGTGATACTCCATGTCTTACAACTGCCTGAACATGCTGGATGTTTCCAGTCTGGCACCTTTACACATGTTGTCAACCTCACCATCTCTACCCTTCCTACTACACACACACCTATCTCTGTTAGCTTGTCTTGTCTGGTTTCTGTTCATCCTTCAAAACCCAGTTCAAACATCTCTGAGACATTAGTGGGCCCCTTACAGATCTCATTAAGCCCATCATAATGATTACAGCTGTTATGAGTATTAGAAATAACATTAGCGGACTTCCCTGGTGGTGCAGTGGTTAAGAATCCACCTGCCAATGCAGGGGAACGGGTTCAAGCCCTGGTCCAGGAAGATCCCACATGCCACGGAGCAACAAAGCCTGTGCTGCACAACTACTGAGCTTGTGCTCTAGAGCCCGCGAGCCACAACTACTGAAGCCGCGTGCCTACAGACCGTGCTCTGCAACAAGAGAAGCCACCACAATAAGAAGCCTACACACCGCAACGAAGAGTAGCCCCCGCTCACCGCAGCTAGAGAAAGCCCTCATGCAGCAACGAACACCCAACACAGCCAAAAATAAATAAATAAATTTTTAAAATAATTTAAAAAAAAAAAAGAAAGAAAGAACATGAGGACCCTGGCACAGTGTTTGGCTAGACACTAAAATATCCTATGGATAATGGGGACCCACTGAATAGTGCTGTGAGATGATCAGTTTACCTTAGAGAGATGACAATGGCCATGTGGTGCTTATACTGTAGGGGGAAAGAGACTGGAGAAGCGCTAAAATACTATTGCCATAATCCAAATAAGAAATAAGAGCAAGAGCAATGGCAGTAACAATGGAAAGAAGGGGACGAATTCAAGAATTACTGGGGGATAGGATCAACAAGAATACGTAGGGCTTCCCTGGTGGCGCAGAGGTTAAAAATCCTCCTGCCAATGCAGGGGACACGGGTTTGAGCCCTGGTCCAGGAAGATCCTACATGCCGGGGAGCAACTAAGCCCGAGCACCACAACTACTGAGCCTGTGCTCTAGAGCCCACGAGCGACAACTACTGAGCCCACACGCCACAACCACTGAAGCCTGAGTGCCTAGAGCCTGTGCTCCACAACAAGAGAAGCCATTGCAAATGAGAAGCCCGTGGACCGCAACAAAGAGGAGCCCCTGCTCACCGCAACTAGAGAAAGCCCGTGCACAGCAACAAAGACCCAACGCAGCCAAAAATGAATGAATAAATAAATAAATAAAAACAAAAGCAAGCCTATTCAAGCACCTAAGAGGGAAGGATCAGAAAAGAGAATTGGGAGATTATGTTCGTAAAACATAAGGAGTAGTTTCAAAAGTTTTCTAAGAGTAGCTTAGAAGTAGCTTAGAGTTTTCTAAGAGTAGCTACAAGAAATGGTAAATGCAGAAACCCAACTGCGCTAGATTAAGAAGTGAATGGGACTACCAGTTGAAAGTGTGAGCATTTGTTTATTACTGTTCCCTACCAAAATCACAAAAATGACAATAAAATAGTAAAAGAGGTATAAAGATATAAGGACAAAGAGAATGGAAGAGGAGACCCCCCCAACAGATTATAGATGTCAAAAAAATTTTTGGAAAATAAAAAGTAGATCGTCAAGGAGTAATAAACTGCCTCAGAAACCAAAGAGCCCATAGTAGGGAAGGCCACTTAGAAACAAGCATAACCCTACTTTAGCACTCTGAAAAAGTCACGTTTATGAAAGATTTTTAAGGACATGAGAAAATATTGTTATGTGGGGAAAAAAGCAGGAAACAGAGCTGTGTATTCATTACAACATCACCTATGTATATACTTTTTGATGAAATTTATCCTTAAGGGGTAAAAAACACTGAAAGGAAACATATCAAATATTAACAGCAGTTATTGCTGGATGGTCATATCTTGGATTGTTTTTTATTTCTTTCTTTATACTTTTTGGATTTCCAAATTTTCTCTAATAAGCGTACATCTCATAATTAAAAAAAAATCAAGTAGTAAAAGCAAACTTCACTTTTAAATTCATATTAACAGGAAAAACAGAGGGGGAAAATGTATGCATTACACTAGAAGTACTAAAAGGAATAAACACTTTCAAGCAACTGTCCTGAACATTAGAACATTTGTAATTTCATGCCTCCAATTAACTACGTTTGTAGAATAAACTCTGGAGACTATAATACACACACAGACAGAGACAGCTCCTGTTTTCTGAATGGAAAGAAGGAATGAGTGGGAGATAGAGACAGGAAACTATTGCCCTCAGCAAAAAAGTACCACGTTGCAGATCTCATAATGACCTTCTCTGTCTACCCCACTTCTGAGGTACCATGGCAACTGGGAACCTCAGAATATCAAGGAAGATGTATTGAGAGTAAAGAGTTTGGAGAGCTGCTGGGGGAAGGGGGGAAGCTCAGGGAAGCTAAATGGGAAATCCTAAGAAAGCCAAACATAAGAACACTCTCACAGGCCCATCTGCAAGCAAAGCCATAATATAAACTCAAAACTAGAGCCAGTTTCCTTATTCCCCATGTTACAGCTCGAGAGAGAAGAGCCAAAAGATAGGAAGGGGAAATGAAGTTTCCTGCCCTCTCAATAATGGTTATTCTCAACGTATAAATTATAACGTTGACAGTAAATGTTTGCTGTAATCAAAAGCCTTTCAGGGCTTCCCTGGTGGCACAGTGGTTGAAAGTCCGCCTGCCGATGCAGGGGACACGGGTTCGTGCCCCGGTCCGGGAAGATCCCACACGCCGCGGAGCGGCTGGGCCCGTGAGCCATGGCCGCTGAGCCTGCGCGTCCGGAGCCTCTGCTACGCAACGGGAGAGGCCACAACAGTGAGAGGCTCGCGGACCGCAAAAAAAAAAAAAAAAAAAGTTATTAAAAAAAAAAAAAGCCTTTCAGATCTAAATTCCCAAAAGCCCTAATATGAAAATTTACCTCACAAATGGACTCCTCCATAATAAATAATATATTATACCAGTATGGCACATTTTACTTTTCCAAGGGCTTTTGCAGCTATTTATTTTCACCTCCATCACTAGATTTAAATGAAATCACTTCAGACTCAGGAGTTTAAAAGTGAGAGACTAAAAAATAAAGAGAATTCTTGTTTCTTTCCAGGTCAAACACAAATATATACAGCTAAAACTAGAAAGCTCTTGTTCTTCATAGCTTTCGGTCAAATCATACAATATTTGATAATGGTCACTTTCATTATGATTGTAAAATCCACTAAAATATCATCATTAGTGCAACACCAAATTGTTGTGCTACACATGCTATAACAATAAAAAGTGTGGAATGGTAAATTATCCTTTATTTTTCCTTCCATTTATCTCTATACCACCAAACTATCACTAGTAGCCATATACTTTCATGATTTGCTACCTTCCTTTTCAACGAGTCACTGTCACCAAAAAAAAAAGAGGGTACCGATAGATTAAGAAATTTAAGGGATATAGTATACAACGTATGGTCCTGGATTTGATACCAGATTGGATGAAACAGGATTTTAGAGTCAACTGGAGAAACTTGAATATGGTATACATATTAGATGAGATGAAAGTTTATTGAAATATAAAAGTGGAAATTTTTGACAAAAAAGAGACTGTAAAACAATGTATACAGGATGATCTCATCTCAGTAGCAAGAAATGCATATGCACCTATGCACAGAAAAGGATCCAGAAGACTATACAATAGGGTATTAGCAGGAGTTATCTCTGGGTGGTGGATATACAAGGCTTTATGTTTGCTTTCTAGTATTTTGTTTTTAATTTTCCTTACTGCTTCTTTAATAAAGCATTATGTAAAAATATATTTTCAGGGACTTCCCTGGCAGTCCAGTGGTTAAGACTTTGCCTTCCAATGCAGGGGGTACAGGTTCAATCCCTGGTCCAGGAGCTAAGAGCCCAAATGCCTCACAGCCAAAAAACCAAAACACAAAACAGAAGCAATACTGTAACAAATTCAATAAAGACTTTAAAAAAAAAGGTCCACATCAAAAAAAATAAAATTCTAAAAATATATATATATATATTTTCTAACTTCTGTCCCTTTTAAATAAGGCTGACGTTTAATTAGAGAAAAATTGCTCAAAGAGGACACAACCAGGATTCTTGTTTTAGTGTAGTGGCTGACAGTATGTGCTCTGACTGGGTAATTCCCCATCCATAAATTATGGGTAATAAGAGTATATTACTTACCTTGTGGGTTTGCTGCAGTGGAGATTAAGTGTGACACTCCACATAAAGCACAGCAGAGAGTTTGGCATATAGTAAAGCACTTGATAATGTTACCAATCATTACTATTATTTTTCTGATTAGTCACTGAGAAAACAGGACTGCTAATTCATACAGACAATGTGAAAAATAGGATAGGATGTAGCAGGAATAGGTCAGCTCTCTCTCTTACTATTCTTGTTCGCTATAACTTCCCTCTTGACCCAGTCAATGGGAATGGAAGCTGAGAACCACTCCCAGATTCTCTCAGATTCTAACTAAGGTTAGAATCACCTTATTTCTTATGGATGAAGCTCGGTACAGCTCTCTATGAAAATTTTTCTTTTTTCTTTTTTTTTTTTGCGGTACGCGGGCCTCTCACTGTTGTGGCCTCTCCCGTTGCGGAGCACAGGCTCCGGACGCGCAGGCTCAGCGGCCATGGCTCACAGGCCCAGCCGCTCCACGGCATGTGGGATCCTCCCGGACCGGGGCACGAACCAGTGTCTCCTGCATCGGCAGGCGGACTCTCAGCCACTGTGCCAGCAGGGAAGCCCCTATATGAAATTTTTAATATGACCATGAAGTACGGTATCTAGGAGCTGATCCCAAATTCGGTATATTACCTGTCTGCATTCCATGACTGGCGTCACTGGAGAAACTTTAAAGATTATTTCTAATTAGAAAATGGCATCAAAACTCTCTAGTTATGGGCTTCCCTGGTGGCGCAGTTGTTGAAAGTCCGCCTGCCGATGCAGGGGACACGGGTTCGTGCCCCAGTCCGGGAAGATCCCACATGCCACGGACTGGCTGGGCCCGTGAGCCATAGCCGCTGAGCCTGAGCGTCTGGAGCCCGTGCTCTGCAACGGGAGAGGCCACAACAGTGAGAGGCCCGCGTATCGCAAAAAAACCCCAAAAAACAAAAAACAAAACTCTCTAGTTAGATTCTTCTGTGGAGTCAAACACGTTATAGACAATCTCATATGTGAACTCTAAATTTTCTAAAATATTAGTAAAGTACTTTTTTTTTCTAGACCATAAAGGAGATAGGAATATAACTCACCTTCAAGGTGCCCTTCCTGAGTGAACTGAATGACTCTCTCCTTCCACAGCAGCAACTACTGTCTTAAACCCCAGCTATAGGACATCTTAGGCTTGAGATAGATATATATATATATATATATACACACATATATATATATATTTATACACACACACACACACACAACAGCATTTACAGATTGTTCTCAAATAAAGTCATTAACCAAACATGTTTGCTAAACATAAAATGTTGGCCCTTTGATATTTTGAGTATACATTTTTAAGAACTTTAAGAGAAAACTGAGATGGAGTTTCAAACACATGAATTATAGTATAAAAAAGATTTAAAGAAATCACAGTACCTTAAGAGGTAAAAGATCCAACTGTGAGGCTAACCTGTCTCCAACTGGACTTCAACCAGAAAATCAGCATGCTAGTTGACAAAACTGATTACTATCTTTGTTTGTTTGATAGTGTGATACTGTGGGGTAATCTGGATTTGCACAGCATTGTAAGTATGCAGAGCAATCTGACCTCAAGTGGCATCCCACAAGGAGCAGAGAAAATGTCAGCATCCATACAACTAGATGGCTCTATTATATGCCACCAAATCATACATTAGGTATCAAAATTGAGAAGCTTACATTCAGTCTTTAATGGTTTTTCTCCTCAAATGTTCAATTAAATATTAATAATGAACTTCGCCCTCCAACCTTGGCAGCTGCAGCCCGACCCCGAGTGACCTGCCTCAGCCCCTTACCCCCAGGAGACCACGAGATCACCTTTTCCCGAGGTCTACCGACAGAACTGCCGGAGGCCAATGTACCTTGGCAAAGCTGCCAGAGATATTTTCAACAAAGGATTTGGTTTTGGGCTGGTGAAACTAGATGTGAAAACAAAGTCATGCAGTGGGGTGGAATTCTCAACATCTGGTTAATCTAACACAGGCACTGGTAAAGTTACTGGGACCTTGGAGACCAAATAGAAATGGTGTGAGTATGGTCTGACTTTCACAGAAAAGTGGAACACTGATAACACTCTGGGAACAGGAATCGCTATTGAAGACCAGATTTGTCAAGGTTTGAAACTGACATCCGATACCACCTTTTCACCAAACACGGGAAAGAAAAGAGGTAAAATCAAGTCTTCTTACAAGAGGGAGTGTATAAACCTTGGTTGTGATGTTGGCTTTGATTTTGCTGGACCTGCAATCCACAGTTCAGCGGTCTTTGGTTATGAGGGCTGGCTTGCTGGGCACCAGATGGCTTTGACAGTGCCAAATCAAAGCTGACAAGGAACAATTTTGCAGTGGGCTACAGGACTGGGGACTTCCAGCTACACACTAACATCAATGATGGGACAGAATTTGGAGGGTCAATTTATCAGAAAGTATGTGAAGATGTTGACACTTCAGTAAACCCTGCTTGGAACCAACTGCAGTAGCTTTGGCACTGCAGGAACCAACTGCACTAGCTTTGGCATTGCAGCTAAATATCAGTTGGATCCCACTGCTTCCATTTCTGCAAAAGTCAACAACTCTAGTTTAATTGGAGTGTGTGCTACACTCAGACTCTGAGGCCTGGTGTGAAGCTTACACTGTCTGCTCTGGTAGATGGGAAGAGCATTAATGCTGGAGGCCACAAGCTTGGGCTTGCCCTGGAGTTGGAGGCTTAATCCAGCTGAACGAAACCTCTGGGAATGGATATCAGAAGATTTGGCCTTATATATTTCCAGTGTGACCAGCCGGCTTTCCCTGCCCCCCAGAAGGTGATCAAAACAAAGGATGATCTAAACAAGAGCTGCATTTTAAATATTTAGAGAGTTACTTGTTAGCTGGTTTCTAGTTGAATTGGTTATCTATCTAGTTACCAATGCTGCAGTCGTGCAGTCACTTACACATTATTTAAATGTATTTAACTGTTAAATGCGCTACCCACCAATAATGAAATAAACCTTTATGAAAACTGAAAAAAAAAATAATAGTAAGGTTCAGAAACGTATCAACCTAGCTGATATACAGGTCACAAACCCTAGCCGATCATCTCTAAAAATAAAAAGCCAGGGCTTCCCTGGTGGCGCAGTGGTTGAGAGTCCGCCTGCCGATGCAGGGGACACGGGTTCGTGCCCTGGTCCGGGAAGATCCCACATGCCGCGGAGCGGCTGGGCCCGTGAGCCATGGCCGCTGAGCCTGCGCGTCCGGAGCCTGTGCTCCGCAATGGGAGAGGCCACAACAGTGAGAGGCCCGCGTACCGCAAAAAAAAAAAAAAAAAAGCCAAAGCACAGTCATCTATAATGATGCCTGTATATTCCCACCAAGCTACAACTACTTTCTTAAGGTATTATTTTCAAATGTCTGGGTCATAAAGCTTAGAGAGTGATTAATCCAATCTTACCCTGGCACTCTAGAGAACATGTGATGCAAGTCATCTCCAATTCTGGAAAAGTCTGTTTTCTTTTTCTGCCTATTCATCCATCACACCCACTTGACTTCTCATTTAGCACTTAAAACAAAGCCCCAACTTGAGACAGGGGCCCACTCTCATCCTATACTATGGCAATTACTTCACTTGGTTTTAGATGATCTCCAGTTAGCATCTTTTAAGAATGTACCTGCCTTTTTAATCTGTATCACCTGTGAAGGATTAAGACTATTCATTCTGGGAGCTAATCCTAAACTCAGCCAGTCTCTAGTTAATTTGGGTTCAAAGGGCGAAAAGGAGTATCTGAATCAATATCATCATTTTCACAGATGAGGAATATGAGTCCAAAGAGGTAACATGAATTGTCTGTGGTCACCTACTTAATTGGTGGCAAATGTCAGAAGAGTCCTTTCTAATATATAAAATGAATCTGGAACAATTTAAATTACCCCCCAAGGACATCATATCCACAAGTGACTTAATAAATGAATCAATGGGGACTTCCCTGGTGGTGCAGTGGTTAAGAATTCACCTGCCATAGGGAGGATAGGAGGGAGGGAGACGCAAGAGGGAAGAGATATGGGAACATATGTATATGTATAACTGATTCACTTTGTTATAAAGCAGAAACTAACACACCATTGTAAAGCAATTATACCCCAATAAAGATGTTAAAAAAAAACAGAATCCACTTGCCAATGCAGGGGACACGGGTTCGATCCCAGGTCTGGGAAGATCCCACATGCTGCAGAGCAACAAAGCCCGTGCACCACAACTACTGAGCCTACGCTCTAGAGCCTGCGAGCCACAACTACTGAGTCCATGCGCCGCAACTACTGAAGCTCGCACGCTCTAGGGATGGCGTGCCGCAACTACTGAGCCCATGTGCTGCAACTAACTGAAGCCCGGGGGCCTAGAGCCCGTGCTCCACAAAAAGAGAAGCCAACACAATGAGAAGCCCACGCGCCACAACAAAGAGTAGCTCCTGCTCGCCACAACTAGAGTAAGCCCGTGCGCAGCAACGAAGACCCAATGCAGCCAAAAAAAAAAAAAAAGTGATGGAAGTTTAAAAAAAAAGAAATGAATCAATGGAGAACCTTTGTTCTATTTTGGAACATTAGCTATCTGAGAAGCAAGTAGAAACTGGCACTGTCTCCTTCCCAGGCTGCTGATCACACTTCAATCCGTGGTTCCTCCACAAGCTACAGGCATGAGTTTTGCAACAGAAGGGCATGCAAAGAAATTCTCAAGTGCTCATACCACTGACCCCATAGACTTTGCAATAAGAGCCATCAACTTTGGGAATGATTTGGCAACTATAAACTGCCTTGTAATATCATCAGCTGAATTTCTTATAATGGTATTTATCTCACCATTGCCAAACTCACAATTTCATAATCCAATGAATGGATATTCTGCTTCACTTGGCCTCAAGTTGGACAAATTTCTCAAGTGCTGTGTGGCTTTAAGGATTTAGATTTCACCCAGTCTTTCTCAACAGGGGCACCATGACATTGTGAGAACAATTCTCCGTTGTGTGTGATTATCCAGTACATTGCAGAAGGTTTAGAATCTTTGGTCCTTGGCCTTCTCAATGCAAGTAATCCCACCAGTCACAACCCCCACTCATTTACAAATGACCTCAGGGATACCGCCCCCAGTATTAGCCTTCAGGCCAACGATTAAGTGAACTATTAAGTAAGAAAAAATGTTTACATAAAGATAAAAACCTGACCTCTTTTCCCTGCTACTAAATACTGACTTCTATTCCTCTTTTTAGCCCAGAGATTAGATATAATACTTTATTCACTAACTCCTAAACACCAACTTTGTCTGCACTAGTTATATAATTAAGACACTTGTATGGTCAGGGAAATAGGGGAGAAAAGTTACTTCGATGGAATCCGGGCATCTAACTTTGAATTCCAGTCTTCCAGCTATTTACCTTTAGGCAAGTTATTTTCCCTCTTTAGACCTCAGTTTTCTCATCTATTTAAATAAAAAGCATTAGGCTAAATTATCTCACTGGTTCATTGCAGTTCTAGGAAAAGTAAAACATAATTAACTTGCTTAACTCTTTTCTTTCAACCTCCAGGTAGCCAAACAGGGGTGACCACTGACACTCACTACTTCATGTTTCAGAAGCAAGGACCCCAAATCCCCAGGGATAACCATAGGCAGGACAGTTGCATTCAGCCAGACCCAGTACAGGATTTTACTACAGAATCTGTATCTTGGGTGTATAAAAAGGAGCTGAATTATTTTATGATCCATTAATTATAGAAGTACCAAGATAATCACAGCAGGGATAGTCACCCTAATTTATGTTTATCTGGGCTAACCAATAATCTCAACCCTGGCTGTATATTAGACTCACTCAAATAGCTTTAAAAAAAAATGCCCCAGCTCCAAGCCAGGCCAGTATCACCTGAATCAGAATTTCTGGGGATGGGGCTCATTTCTTAAGGTCCTCCAAGCGATTCTGATGTAAAGTAAAAACCAAGAACCACTAATTCAGACTTTTCAATCCAAGAAATGCAAAGCAAATGACCAAAAGTTCACACACTGGTTGTTCAATCAAACATCAATAAATAAGAATAATCTAGTGTTACTATTTACTGACATTCTCAATTACATGTAGAGAATCGTGTTTCTAGAGAAAAAGGAGAGCTCTACAACAACGCCTTGTTCCTCAATAAAGACTGGCCCTGCCAGAATTAGAATATAACTTTCTGACATGATAAAGCAGTTCAAAGAAAGATTACTACAAATTTGCCCACCCCTGCAAAAGTCCTATCAATCTTCAGACAGTTATAACAGTGTTAGTCAAAGTAGTACGGAGACTGAAATTCCTCACTCTTACTTGCTAGGTCTCACTAAAAGACCTAGCATGTAGGAGGAACGGGAGAAAGTTTAGAGGAACATTTAGGAAAAGACACTTTCAAAACCTGCACTCCAGGCAAAATACATCATTTCCCACTTATCAAAAAATCCAATGAAAAAAAAAAAATAAACCAAGGGGGCTTCCCTGGTGGCGCAGTGGTTGAGAGTCCGCCTGCTGATGCAGGGGACACGGGTTTGTGTCCCGGTCCAGGAGGATCCCACATGCCGCTGAACGGCTGGGCCCGTGGGCCATGGCCGCTGAGCCTGCGCGTCCAGAGCCTGTGCTCCGCAACGGGAGAGGCCACAGCAGTGAGAGGCCTGTGTACCGCAAAAAAAAAAAAGAAGTCCAATGATACAGAAAAAGGTGAAAAAATCTTGGCTCAAATTATTCTTGCTCTTTTCAGAACAAGATCAGTGAAACCAACAGGACAGATTAAATAAGTAAAACATTAAACTTCTCTGACTTACCTCATGTGTAAGGCCAAGCCATCCTGTAGGCTAGAGATCCCCAAGTCAGAGAGCGTATCTGAGCAGACAGAGGCTGGTGACAGAGAGCCCTCCTTCTCCTCCAGTAGGTCCAGCTTCACCAGGTTGCTAATCTCATCCTCTGAGTTATCTTCAGACACGGAACCAATTATGAATCGGGAGTGCTGGTTGAGCTCCACAGGTTTGGCCAAGGAAGAAGGTTCATCCATTATTCCTTCAAAATGATCTCTCAGAGCTATGGAGAAGATGAAGGGTAAGTGAGAAAAGCAGGTTATGGATAATAACCTGTATCTGAGGAAAGTCACAGGTTAGACCTAGTACACCACAGCTGGCACTTGGAAGCAAGGCAGAGTTGGAGAACTAGTTTACTTGGCTATTCTTTTTCAAGGCCTTTGCTTTCTAAAAGAAAAGAAAATCCAGATCATGGGAACTATGCCTAAAAAATTAAAATCAGTTCCCTTTTCCTCAAAGAACGTTCTCTCTAAAAACTATAAGCCATTCCCAATATCTATCAATTTGGTGAAGTCCAAGAGATAATAACGATCAGTGGAGAAATCTCTGTAGTAGGTGAAAGTTGCTGGTTGTGATACTGCGATTTCAGTTGTTAGCACTGGGGAGAATGCAGGGTAAGGGTTTGGGGAGAGCGGTGGTCATTTGAAACTTGGTGTTACATAACTATCATCTGGTTCCAAACACTATACTATGAGAGGCTATGAATTTTACATAAGTGTATATGCATATAAACATACACACATGAAGTACATTTACATATGTACATACATATATAAGGCAAACTAAATGCGTGTATACATATACTACACACATACACAGCTTGCTTTAAAACAAACTCCAGATGAGTATTTTTTAATTAAAAAAAATCTTTACTTGTGCCCATGAGTGTTTTCTTAAATCACATCTGTTAAAAATTCACCCCAGGGATTTTGCTGGTGGCACAGTGGTTAAGACTCCGTGCTCCCAATGCAGGGGGCACGGGTTCGATTCCTGGTCAGGGAACTAGATCCCACACACATGCCACAACTAAGAGTTTGCATGCCACACCTAAGGAGCACATGTGCTGCAACTAAGGAGCTGGCAAACCAAAACTAAGGAGCCCATGGGCCGCAACTAAGACCTGGCATAACCAAGTTAATTAATTAATTATTTTTAAAAAAACTTAAAACATAAAAATTCACCCCAAAATGTCTGTTTTGGACTCTAATATGCTGATTGCTGACATTGATAGGGAGAAAGTGAACCTACTATCAAATTTTATATTTATAATTAAAATTATGGAGGTGTTATCTCAATTAAGTACAAGTTTTCTAGATACAGGGCCTTACTAGTCAGGATTAGATGTTGCCAACCGCTAGCAAACTAATTAACAAAGACCAAAACATAGTTCAAAGCTCACAACAACAATAAAAACCCAAACTAAATGTAACAATATTTATTCTGTCATTTCAAAAATGCTATTTAAAAGTCAAAACTACACATCAAATTAGTATTAAACAGCTTGTAGCCTGACCAACGATTTTAATTCAGAGTAATGATTCCCAGTCCTGATATTGAGGTGCCTTCAGAGAAGGTTATAAATAAATAATAAACTTATTATTAATAATTGTATATGCTGTAAACCACTTTGATGTATAAAAGTAAACAGTAATGTCCTTTGACATTTGATAATAAAACATCAAGATTTTAAAATATTTGAGAATCATCACTAAATGTGTTAAAAACGACACATGCACCATAATTTCGGTGTAATTTATGAATCAGAGCTTATGCGTTTACAAAAACACAACAGAATCTGTAAACCCTAGAGCAGTGGTTCGCAAAATATGGTTGCCCGACCACAGCAGCAGCCACAGCAACCGCATGACCTGGGCTCTACCACAGACTAGAGAACTGTACTGGAACCTACAGGTTGGGGCACAGTAATCTATATTTTAACAAGTCCTGAAATTTGAGAACCACTGTGCTAGAAGAGTAAAACAGTAATAACAAATTGCCAGGAATGCTAAAAATACCTATAGACATTTCCTAGAAGCCAATTGGAGATTCCTTAGGCTAACTTTCATTTTTTAAACCAGAATCAAATATAAAAGTATCATGTGAAAGGAAAAAAATTGACGTCTAAATTCATCATACAGGGGACTTTCCTGGCGGTCCAGTGGTTAAGACTCCACGCTTCCACTGCAGGGTCGGGGGGGCCCGGTTTGATCTCTGGTGGGGCAACTAAGATTCCACATGCCGCACGGTATGGCCAAAAAAATAAATTAAATAAAAGAAATAAATTCACTATACATTTCTCCCTTGGAATATTAGGTTTCTTTAAAAAAAATTTTTTTAATGTCTCCAAATTTTATAAAGAGGCTCATTTCCAGAACTTTCAAAAAAACCAAATCATTAAAAAGAGAAAAAAAGGACGGAAGGAAAAAAGGGAGAGAAGGAGGTAGGGAGGGAAAAGTTCTAACAGATTTACCACTCTGAAGAACACCAAAAAGTACAGCAGTGAAAAGGCTACTTCTTTCTCATTTTAGAGCAGTGAATAATCAAGCTTAAAAATAATAGATTAAAAAAAATTTTTCCAAATTTCATCTCAACTAACAGAAAATAATAGTTGCCTTCTTCACAAGAGAAATAAGGCACTCAGGGACAGATTCTAGTCTATAGTCTAAGCAAAATTAGATAACTACACGAAAAAATAGAACTCACTGAGAAAGGAGCAATTCTCCTTTCTTCCATGGGAAAAGAAAAAGGATTAACGAATAAATGAAAGGTTCCATAAGGTCAACTTCAAATTTTTCTTTCCTAGCCAAGAAGAACATGAAGGAACCTATAGGTTCCAGAGACTGAAAGCAGCAAAGTGTCAACAGCTAAAGAGCCTGTCCACCAACCGGCAGCTCCACTGAGTGGTATTCCCAGGCACAAGCCTACAAACCACAGAAAAGAGAGGTCGTGTATGGAAAATCACTGAGAAGCTGTCCAGACACTCTAGAAGCTACTCCACAGCCCGTCCCATTTCCACTGATTCCAGGCCTGAACTGAAGAGAAAAGGTAGTGGATTACTACCACTGTCAGTCTCAACCACTTCAGGTAACCCACCTCCCATCTCCAGTCTGCCTATATTTTTTTGCGGAAGGCAACTTTTAACATAAAAGCCTACAGTTTTATATTTTAGCACATGAACATAAAATTTTTATCACACTGTAAATATGAAGAAGCATTATTTGTAACTGACCTCTTAAAATTCTTATTGTCTGAGCAGATATCCACCTCCAAAAAGAACTAAAGAGAGAAAGAGAGAGATTTGAAATGTCTTTTTTTAAGAAACCCAAATTTTATCAATTCCCGTTTTGCTCATCACAGTACAAAACTAGTCAAAGTATCATTTCTATGGTCAAATATACTATTTAACTTGAAGTATAAAGTTCAGTTGCTTAACTATTGGTTTAAATCTGTAAATCAAAAGCATTACACATTCAAAGACTTTACTATTCACGAAAAGTATTAAACAATAATCCAAGCTTACCATTTCACAAGGTGCCTTTTCCAATTGTATACTTTGATGGACACATTCCGACCCTATGATTTCCAATATTTCATCAAAAAGTAGGCAGTGGGGAGAAGAGAACCACAAGATTCTCAACAACTCAGTCAGGCTCTAATTATGTTTCCAAATGTTTATACCCACCCACAAAGGTTGGGAGCCAAGGAGAGGACAGGTCTCTCATTATTAAGTCCCTAAACTCTAAGGAACCAAAGAATCTCTAGCTACTTCCCAAATCCTGGTTTTCCTTCTATGCCCAACAATTATAATGTATTTGGGGTAGAGTTTCTCTACTTTGACTTCGTATAACAATTACCTGTGGAGCTTTTTAAAAACACATGAATGGATAAAGAAGATGTGGTGTATACATACAATGGAATACTATTCAGCCATTAAAAACAGGATGAAATTTCACCATTTGCAACAACATGGATGGATTTGGAAGGTATTATGCTTAGTGAAATAAGTCAGACAGAGAAAGACAAATACTGTATGATATCACTTATATGCGGAATCTAAAAAATACAACAAACTAGTGAATATAACAAAAAAGAAGCAGACTCACAGATAGCAAGAAGAAACTACTGCTTACCAGTGGGGAGAGGGAAGGGGGAAGGGCAATAATGGGGTAGGGGATTAAGAGGTACAAACTGTTATGTATAAAATAAGCTACAAGGATATATTGTACAACACAGGAAATATAGCCAATATATATACTTTTTACTTTATTTTTTGGCTGCGTTGGGTCTTTGTTGCTGTGCGCGTGCTTTCTCTAGTTGTGGCGAGCGGGGTCTACTCTTTGTTGCGGTGTGCAGGCTTCTCATTGCAGTGGCTTCTCTTTGTTGCGGAGCACAGGCTCTAGGCATGCGGGCTGCAGTAGTTGTGGCTCACGGGCTCTAGAACGCAGGCTCAGTAGTTGTGGCCCACGGGCTTAGTTGCTCCGCGGCATGTGGGATCTTCCCGGACCAGGGCTCAAACCCGTGTTTCCTACATTGGCAGGCGGATTCTTAACCACTGCGCCACCAAGGAAGTCCCTAGCCAATATTTTATAGTAACTATAAATGGAGTATAACCTTTAAAAATTGTAAATCACTATGTTGTACACCTGTAACATACAATACTGTACACCAACTATACTTCAATTTAAAAAATTATTTAAAAAAAATGTCTAAACTCCATTCCAGATCTTCTGAATCAGAATCCCTGTTTGGGGGCTTCCCTGGTGGCGCAGTGGTTAAGAATCTGCCTGCCAATGCAGGGAACACGAGTTTGAGCCCTGGTCCGGGAAGCTCCCACATGCCGCGGAGCAACTAAGCCCGTGCACCACAACTACTGAGTCTTGCGCTCTAGAGCTCACGAGTCACAACTACTGAGCCCACACGCCTGGAGCCTGTGCTCCACAACAAGAGAAGCCACCCCAATGAGAAGCCCGCACACCGCGTTGAAGAGTAGTTCCCGCTCACCGCAACTAGAGAAAGCCCACACACAGCAACGAAGAACCAATGCAGCCAAAAAAAAAAAAAAAAACAGAATCCCTGCTGGAGACCCAGATATTTGAATATTAAGTTCCACAACTGATTGAACCTCTTTACATCCATGCTTGAAAACCACTGGTCTAGGGTGGAGAAGAAAAAAGAAGGAAAGAACTTCTTTACACTGATAGGGAAATCCAGAACTTCTAAGAGAGGACCCCAAATGACAAGCAACAAGACTGGGGACAGTGCAGGTATGCCAACTGGCAAATTAGGATGTACCCAATTGTGTAGTCTGAGCTAATACTATTCCCTACAATTGTGGTAGAGAAGGGAGTGAGAAGAGGAAGGGAAAAGTATGTAGTTTGGATGGGATGTAACAAAAGGGGTCAGGGGAGCTGGAGTCAAAACCTAGGACCAAGATCACACTCTGACTCTGACACGTTACTGGCAGTGCAAACTTGAACAAGTCACTTACCATCTCTGAGTCACCTCATCTGTAAAAATAAAAAGAGGTCATATGTACCTCATGGGACTGCTGTGAGGTCTGAGAGTACAGGAAAGGGTTTTACAAGCACTAAACCAGTGTTTTTCAAACTACAGGTTACCAATAATCAGAATACTAAGAAATTAAGTTAATGGGTTACAACCAACATTTTACAAATTAAATATTCAATAGAATAGAAAATGTTGAGTTCACCATACTTCATAAGGATAAATACTGCTTTGTAAAATTTTGTATCAGTTATATATATATGTCATGACATTAATGTCATCTTATTGTGTCCAAAAAGTTAAGTAATTTTTAAAAATTTTTATTGGAGTATAGTTGATTTACAATGTTGTGCTAGTTTCAGGTGTACAGCAAAGTGAATCAGTTATACACATACCAAAAAGTTGTCTTTTGTGTGTTGTGTGTGTGTGTGTGTGTGTGTGTATTTGGGTTTTTTTTGGTTGTTCCATGCAGCATGCAGGATCTTAGTTCCCCAACCAGAGATGGAACCCATGTCCCCCTGCATTGGAAGCTCGGAGTCTTAACCACTGGACTGCCAGGGAAGTCCCAAAAAGTTAAGTCTTAAACCCACAATTAATCCTCACTCTTCTGCCCCCCCCCCGTACTTTATGCCCTCAAACAAGCACAGTGAGTTAAGTACCTAAACCAATGGCTCTTAAATTTTCTTAAGTCAAGACACTACTAGAAATCTAATAAAAGCTATGGACCCTGTCCTGACAAAAGTGTACCCTCACAAACATTTTGCTTGCATACAAGTTTGGTATCCCTAAAGCCTTGCCATGAATTAGGCTAAGACTTTTCCTCTAAGTGGACAAATAATGGAATTGACCCCTGGGGAAGGCTCATATAGCTGCTGTCTTATCCCCTCCAAAAGAAGGCCTTTCCACAGATCCAGTTGTAGGATATTCTGCTTAGTCAAATAAACATTTCCTTCATTATAGCAAATGTTGCCAATGTCAAATTTTCTTTTATTTAAAAATACATATAATTGACCCTTGAACAACAGCAGTGGTTAGGGGTGCTGACCTTCCACACAGTCAAAAAGCCGTGTATAACTTAGAGTGGGCCCTCCGTATATGCAGTTCCTTCAAATCCAAGATTCAGCATCCACAGATGTGACTAACCTTTGGTTCTACAGTAATTGCAGTATTTACTACTGAAAAAAATATCCACGTTTAAGTGGACCCATGCAGTTCAAACCCCTGTTATTTAAAGATCAACTATATATGTTCTTGAACTTTTATTTGGGGACTCTTGAAAATATCTGCAGAAGGCTTTCCATGTTCCTGAAAAATGAGTTAAAGCTAATTATAGATAATGCACTTATTTATTTAGATATTTCTCTAAATAAAATAGAACAGATTTTACCAAACTTAGTAAACATGTTCTCCTTGAATTCAAATGACATGGTATTTTCCAAGCAATTCTAATTAAAGAGGCAGCAATTAGTCTTCATAGCCACTGATAAAAGTATCCAACCTAACACAACATATCCTTGCTCTTTAAGCCATAGTAACTTCATTGAAATTTATTCAGAAAGAATCACTGACTTTTCCTCTTCATTTTTGTCATTTTATTGATGAACTCTTAAATGGATTTTGGTATTAATTCAGTATCCATAAGAGAATTATACACTTTTTCTTAAGCCATATTTTACTTTCCTGCAAGTTTTGAATTTTAAAATGACAAGGACTTGTGTTCCAACTTGTGAGATAAATAATGTATATTCAAAGATAAATAAGATTTGGTCCCTGGCTAAGTGGCTGTGGACACTTAAATAAACAATTACAGTACTATAATAATTTCTAGGTGTAGAAACATAAAAGAAGGGTACATTATCCAAACCTGGAGGTGGTAATGGTGAAGAAAAAGATCAAAGAAGACTGCTTGGAGTGGGAAGGCATTAGCAATGAAGAACTAGGGAGAAAAGCAAGGAGGGAGAGGAAGGAGCATTCCATGTAGAAGAAATCACTGAATAAAGACCTAGATGGGGACTTCGCTAGTGGTGCAGTGGGTAAGATTCTGCACTCCCAATGCAGGGGGCCTGGGTTCTATCCCTGGTCAGGGAACTAGACCCTGCATGCATGCCACAACTAAGAAGCCTGCATGCCACAGCTAAGAAGTCCACATGCTGCAACTAAATGATCCCGCATGCTGCAACTAAATATCCCACATGCCTCAATGAAGATCCTGCCTGCCACAACTAAGGCCCAGCACAGCCAAAATAAATAAATAAATAAATATTTTTTTAAAAAGACCTAGATGGTAGAGGGACTTCCCCAGTGGTCCAGTGGTTAGAACTCCACGCTTCCGCTGCCAGGGCCTCGATTCATTCTTCAATCCCTGCTCAGGGAACTACACGGGGTGGCAAAAAGAAAAAAAAAAAAACAGCAACGTATTTCTTTAGGGTATAATAGTCAGAGAAAATAACATGGTATACTTATCTGTCCTATTCCTCATTTCTCAGTCCAGGGATATAGAATATTTATCAAGGAGGAAGCTGGTACAAACTTCTCACCTTTCAAGAAATCTTTAATGAAGTCTTGCCAAACTTTTGGATAAGGATGGTAGGTTGAACACATATCCACTTTTGCTCCTGCCTGAAATCCCACTAAAACAACAATCAAGGAATTTTTTAAAAGCCATAAGCCATAAAAAGACACTCCTTCCCACCTCCCCCCAAAAAAGTCAGGGGAGACAATAGCAAGATAATTTTCTTAGAAGGCAGATGGAAGAGTGATAAATGACTACACAAACCGAAGAAAACTAAATCATGAGCCATCTGTGGTAAACTTAGAATAAATAAAATTTACATCATGGAATCTCCAAAATGTCCAGGAAGTGGAAGTGAAAGATGGAACTATGAAGAGGACTGGCTGAAATTCCATTTCAGAAGCTTCAGATCCTTAGATTTTCTTCCCAGCTGTAAAGCCAGGTGCCTGCTGCTCTACCATCTTGGTAAGAGACTGAAGATTTATACTCTAGAGAGGGTTAAATGGAGGGTTTCTAGGCTGAGGGATGCCAGCAACAGTAAAGGGGAAGGCACCATATTGAAAATGGAGAGATTAAGTAAACATGTTGAGTAAGACCTCCCAGCCTTCTTTCCCTAATTTTCACCCTCCAGGAGGAAAACTGAAGGATCCTTCTTTGCAGAATCTAACCAGACCAATGAAAAAAAGCCTCAAGTAGAACATTAGAGATCCCAAATTAAGATGCCCAATCAGATCACCCACAGTGAAATTAACAGTCAACAAGCCTCATTTATATTTTCATAATCTTGAATCAGCTTTTCAATCCTCTCTAAATTGTAGCAGTCAATTAAGGATTACTAGATGTCTAAGAAAAACCTCCAACATGAAAGAATTTTTAAAAAGTAATGACTACCTGTAGAAAAAAACGCAACTTGGGCTTCCCTGGTGGCGCAGTGGTTGAGAGTCCGCCTGCCGATGCAGGGGACATGGGTTCGTGCCCCGGTCCGGGAAGATCCCACATGCCGCGGAGCAGCTGGGCCCGTGAGCCATGGCCACTGAGCCTGCGCGTCCGGAGCCTGTGCTCCGCAGCGGGAGAGGCCACAACAGTGAGAGGCCCGGGTACCACAAAAAAAAAAAAAAAAAAAAATGCAACTTGAAGAGATTATGCAAAAAAAAAAAAAATTAAAATTAGGGGGAGGGGAGGGGAGGGGAAGAGGGCAACCTGACTTCTGTGGTATTTTCCCCCCAAACACATAACCCTAGTATAATCATGAGAAAACATCAGACAAATTTGAATTAAAGGACATTCTACAAAATACTTGAACAGTCCTCTTCAAAACTGTCAAGGTCATTAAAAAAAAAAGACTAAGAAACTATCACAGATCAGGGGAGACTAAGGAGACATCACCACTAAATGCAATGCCGTTTCTTGGATTAGATCCTGGAACAACAACAATTAAAAAAACACGTAAGTTTTAAAAAAAACTGGGGAAACCTGAGTAAAGTCTATAGTTTAATTAATAGTACTGAACCAATGTTAACTTCTTGGTATTGACAAAAGTACTACAACTATATAAGATATTAACATTAAGGGAAGGCTGGTGAAGGGTGTGCAGGAAACTTATGTACTCTCTTTACAGCTTTCCTGTAAGTCTAAAGTCACTTCAAAATTCAAAAAAATTTAAAAATTTTAATTTTAAAAGACTATCATTATCCTGAGAGAACTAAGAGAAGATATTACTTACATGAAACACAATGGGATATTTTTAAAAGAAACATTTAAAGAAAAGAAAGAATTCTCAAAAGTTAAAAATACAATCACAGCAATGAAAATACTCAAAACAGAGTTAGAAGATAAAGTTAAGAAAAATCTTTCATAAATCAGAATAAAAAGACAAAAGGATGGACACAGCCTCATCCACCAGCAGAAGCAAGAAGAACTACAATCCTGTAGCCTGTGGAACAAAAACCACATTCACGGAAAGACAGACAAAATGAAAAGGCAGAGGGCTATGTACCAGATGAAGGAACAAGATAAAACCCCAGAAAAACAACTAAATGAAGTGGAGATAGGCAACCTTCCAGAAAAAGAATTCAGAATAATGGTAGTGAAGATGATACAGGACCTCGGAAAAAGAATGGAGGCAAAGACCAAGAAGGCGCAAGAAATGTTTAACAAAGACCTAGAAGATTTAAAGAACAAACACCTAGAAGAATTAAAAAACAAACAAAGAGATAAACAATACAATAATTGAAGTGAAAAATACACTAGAAGGAATCAATAGCAGCATAACTGAGGCAGAAGAATGGATAAGTGACCTGGAAGACAGAATGGTGGAATTCACTGCCACAGAACAGAAAAAAGAAAAAAAAAAATGAAAAGAAATGAAGACAGCCTAAGAGACCTCTGGGACAACATTAAATGCAACAACATTCACATTATAGGGGTCCCAGAAGGAGAAGAGAGAGAGAAAGGACCCGAGAAAATATTTGAAGAGATTAGAGTCGAAAACTTCCTTAACATGGGAAAGGAAACAGTCACCCAAGTCCAGGAAGCGCAGAGAGTCCCAGGCAGGATAAACCGAAGGAGAAACATGCCAAGACACATAGTAATCAAACTGACAAAAATTAAAGACAAAGAAAAATTATTAAAAGCAACACGGGAAAAAGGACAAATAACATACAAGGGAACTCCCATACGGTTAACAGCTGATTTCTCAGCAGAAACTCTACAAGCCAGAAGGCAGTGGCAAGATATATTTAAAGTGATGAAAGGGAAGAACAAGATGAAGGAAGTACCAGATGAAGGAACAAGATAAAACCCCAGAAAAACAAGCAAAAAACTCTGTACAACCGGGCTTCCCTGGTGGCGCAGTGGTTGAGAGTCCGCCTGCCAATGCAGGGGACACGGGTTCGTGCCCCAGTCTGGGAAGATCCCACATGCCGCAGAGCGGCTGGGCCCGTGAGCCATGGCCACTGAGCCTGCGCGTCCAGAGCCTGTGCTCTGCAACAGGAGAGGCCACAACAGTGAGAGGCCCGCGTACTGCAAAAAAAAAAAAAAAAAAATCTGTACAACCAAGATTACTCTACCCAGCAAGGATCTCATTCAGATTTGATGGAGAAATCAAAACCTTTATAGACAAGCAAAAGCTAAGAGAATTCAGCACCACCAAACCAGCTCTACAACAAATGCTAAAGGAACTTCTCTAAGTGGGAAACGCAAGAGAAGAAAAGGACCTACAAAAACAAACCCAAAACAAGAAAATGGTCATAGGAACATATGTATCAATAATTACCTTAAATGTGAATGGATTAAATGCTCCAACCAAAAGACACAGGCTTGCTGAATGTATACAAAAACAAGACCCACATATATGCTGTCTACAAGAGACCCACTTCAGACCTAGAGACACATACAGGCTGAAAGTCCGGGGATGGAAAAAGATATTCCATGAAAATGGAAATCAAAAGAAAGCTGGAGTAGCAATACTCATATCAGCTAAAATAGATTTTAAAATAAAGAATGCTACAAGACACAAGGAAGGACACTATATAATGATCAAGGGATCAATCCAAGAAGAAGATATAACAATTATAAATATATATGCACCCAACATAGGAGCACCTCAATACATAAGACAAATGGTAACAACTATAAAAGAGGAAATCGACAGTAACACAAAAATAGTGGGGGACTTTAACATCTCACTTACACCAAAGGACAGATCATCCAGACAGAAAATTAATAAGGAAACACAAGCTTTAAATGACACAATAGACCAGATAGATTTAATTGATATTTATAGGACATTCCATCCAAAAACAGCAAATTACACTTTCTTCTCAAGTGCACATGGAACGTTCTCCAGATAGATCTCATCTTCGGTCACAAATCAAGCCTCGGTAAATTTAAGAAAACTGAAACTATATCAAGCATTTTTTCCAATCACAATGCTATGAGATTGGAAATCAGTTACAGGGAAAAAAACGTAAAAACCACAAACACATGGAGGCTAAACAATACATTACTTAATAACCAAGAGATCACTGAAGAAATCAAAGAGGAAATCAAAAAATACCTAGAGACAAATTACAATGAAAACACGACAATCCAAAACCTATGGGATGCAGCAAAAGCAGTTCTAAGAGAGAAGTTTATAGCAATACAATCCTACCTCAAGAAACAAGAAAAATCTCAAATAAATGATCTAAACTTACACCTAAAGAACTAGAGAAAGAACAAACAAAACCCGAAGTTAGTAGAAGGAAAGAAATAATAAAGATCAGAGTAGAAATAAATGAAATAGAAACAAAGAAAACAATAGCAAAGATCAATAAAACTAAAAGCTGGTTCTTTGAGAAGATAAACAAAATTGATAAACCTTTAGCCAGACTCATCAAGAAAAACAGGGGGAAAAAAAAAAGAGAAAAGGATGAATAATAAGAGAGAAAAGATGAGAGTATTAGAGAACTTATTCAGAAGGTCCAACATATGAAGAAGAGGCGTTCCCAAAAGCAGGAACAGAACAAAATAGTGGAAAGCCTTTAACTGATGTAATAATTCAATAAAGTTCCTAAAACTGAAATGCATAATTGCCAGATTAAGAATGTCCATCAAAGGCATACTACAACAAACAAAAACAGACACCAAGGGACATCACTGAAATTTAAAAATGTGAAGACAAAGAGAAGATCCTATAAGCCTCCAGAGAGGAAAGAAAGGCCACGTACAAAGGAGCAAGAATCAGAATGCCCTTCAGACTTACCAACAAAAACAGTGGAAGCCTAAAGGTAGTGAAACAATGCCTTCAAAATTCTGAAGGAAAATTATTTCAAACCTAAAATTCTAGATCCAATCAATGTTTCAACAACTGTGAGGATAAAGATAGTTTTAGACAGAAAAATCTCAAAATAATTACCTCCTAGAATGAAGCAATTAGAAACATATTTCATTTTACAAACGGCAGTGCCATAATTGATACAGCCAAGAATCATAAATGTATGTTAAAACCACTGGGTAAGAGATTATTCAAAAACAGGATATTCCTGTGGTCTTAAAAAAATCACCTTACAGAAGAAGACTCTGGGAAGATGGTATAGTAGGAAGTACTAGGACTCTGTCTCCCTACCTAGACAACACTTGCACCGGCAGAATCTGTCTGATGTAACTATTTTGGAATACTGGAATCTACTGAAAGCTTGCAACTTCCAGGGGCAGATTTTGGAGGTTAATTGTGGTTAATTATGGTCAATTGCATTTCTTAGTATAGCAGCAGCTATCCATCCACCACCCTCAGTTACATGGCAGTTATCACCCAACTGTGTACATGTTTCTGGAGCAACACACATGCAGGTTGCGGGAGCCAAGTGGGAGAAAATAACCCTGTCTTCCAAACACTGGGGATCTGTGCTCTGATCACTGATTGCTGTTTCTGATCACATAGGTGGAGACAAAGAGGTAGACAGCCACAATTGTTACACCTCCTCTCACTGTTGCAAGTCCCTCCTCCTCTAGCTGAAGTGACTTCTAGGGGACTTAAAGAACCAGTGCCTTTTTATGTCCCCTTCATTTTCCTTTTTCCCCCGTTTGGGAGCCAGACACTAAACACTAGTACATTCAAAAACTACTGCATATACAGGGAAAAATTAGAAAGTGACTTAACATGCCCAGAGGAAGACTCAGGAAAAGACTTGAAGAGACCTAAAGTTTATACCTCAGGTTGACCTTCAACACAGAGACAGCCTACAACAGTCAAAAAAACAAAAATCATGATAAGAAAGCATCAAATTCTGGGAAGAAAGAGAATCTGATTTCCAGAGTTACCACATTATTAGAATCAAATGTCCAGTTTTCAACAGAAGATCACAAGGCATACAAAGCAAGAGGAAAATATGGCCATTTCAAAAACAAAAAACAAAAAACTTAAACCAACAGAAACTGTTCCTAAAAAATACCAGAAAGCAGATATTCTAGACAAAAATGTTAAAACAACTGTTTAAAAGTTACTCAGAGAACTAAAGGAAGATGGGGAGAAAGTCAAGAAAACAATGTCTAAATAAAATGGAAATATGAATAAAGAACTAGAAAACCTAAAAAGAAACCAAAAAGAAATTCTGCAGCTGAAAAGTACAATAACTGAAATGAAAAATTCACTAGGGGACTTAAAGGCAAACTTGAGCAAGCAGAAGAAAGAATCTGCAAACTTTAAGACAGAACATGTAAATTATCAAGTCTGAGAACAGAAAGAAAACAGATTGAAGAAAAGTGAACAGAGACTAAGGGAGCTGTGGGACACCATCAAGAAACCAAAATATGTATTGTGAGCTCTCAGAAGGAGAAGTGAGAAAATAACAGAAAATATTTGAAGAAATAATGGCTGAAAACTTCCCAAATTTGATGAAATACATGAATATAAACATAAAAGAAGCTCAACAAACACCAAGTGAGACAAACTCAAAGTGAGCAACATAGACATACTTTATAATCAAACTTTTAAATGTCAAAAGACAAGGAGAGAATCTTGAAAGCAGCAAGAGAAAAATGACTCATCACATACAAGAAAACCTCAGTAAGATTATACGCAGATTTCTCATCAGAAACTTTGGAGGCCAGAAGGCTGTGGGCCAATATAGTCAAAGAGCTAAAATAAAAAGCTATCAACCAAGAATCCTATATCCAGCAAAGCTGTCCTTCAAAAGAGAGGGAGAAATTAACACATTCCCAGATAAACAAAAGCTGAGAGAGTACATTACCACCAGACTTCCCCTGCAAGTAATGCTTAAGGGAGTCCTTTCAAGGTGAAATGAAAGGACACAGACAGTAACTCGAACCCACATAGAGAAGTAAAGATTTCAATAATGGTAAATATATGGGTAATTACAAAAACTAGCATTATTGTAATAATGATTTATAACTTATGTTTTGTTTTCTACAAGATCGAAGAGACTAATACATTTAAAGAAAAGCAACAATCGTTAATCTAAAAACTAGTATTATTGTTACGTTGGTTTGTAACTCCAAATCTTGTTTTCACATAATTTAAGAGACTAATGCATTTAAAATAATTATTAGTGTATGCTTTGGAGCACACAATGTATTAAGGTGTAATTTTGTGACATCAGCGACCAAAAGAGGTAAGGACAGACCTGTAAAGGAGCAGAGTTTTGGTATGTTATTGAAGTTAAGCTAGTATAAATTCAAATTATGGTGTTATAACTTTAGCATTTGTTAAACATAATACCCATGGTAACCACTAATAGCTACAGAAAATATACAAAAGGAAATGAGAAAGAAATTTAAACATCTCACTATAAAAACACAACTAAACACCAAAAAAAAAACCCCACAAAAATACAAAAGAAAAATAAAAGGTTTAATACCTACAAATTCAATGCAATCCCTATCAAAATCTCAAGGACATTTTTTGCAAAAATAGGAAAAACCTATCCTAAAATTCATATGGAATCTCAAGGGATCCTGAATAGCCAAAAAACATCTTGAAAAAGAACAAAATGGAGGACTCACGCTTCTGATTTCAAGACCTGCTACAAAGCTACCATAATCAAAACCATACGGTATTGGCATAAAGACAGACGTAAAGACCAGTGGGATACAGTAGAGATCCCAGAAATAAACCCTTGCATTTTTGGTCAAATGATATTTGACAAGGGTGTCAAGACCATTTAATGGGGAAAGGACACCTTTTTTTCAACAAATGGTGCTGGGAAAACTGGATCTCCACATGCAAACAAATGAAGTTGGATACTTACCTAAGACCATATACAAAAATTTAACTCAAATGGATCAAAGACCTAACGTAAGACCTAAAACAATAAAACGCTTAGAAGAAAACATAGAACAAAAGCTTCACAACATTGGATTTGGCAAAAATTTCTTGGCTATGCCATCAAAAGCACAGGTAACAAAGGAAAAAAAATAGACAAATTGGACTTCTTAAAAATTAAAAAAAGTTTGCACATTAAAAGATTCTATCAGGGCTTCCCTGGTGGCGCAGTGGTTGAGAGTCCGCCTGCCGATGCAGGGGACATGGGTTCGTGCCCCAGTCTGGGAAGATCCCACATGCCGCGGAGCAGTTGGGCCCGTGAGCCATGGCCTCTGAGCCTGCGTGTCCGGAGCCTGTGCTCCACAAAGGGAGAGGCCACAACAGTGAGAGGCCCGCATACCGCTAAAAAAAAAAAAAAAAGGCTCTATTAACAGGGTAAAAAGACAATCCAAAGAATGGGAGAATATATTTGCAAATCATATATCTGATAAGGGATTAATATCCAGAATATATAGAGAACTCCTAAAACTCAACAACAAAAAACAACCCAGTTCAGGGACTTCCCTGGTGGTCCAGTGGTTAAGACTCCACCTTCCAATGCAAGGGACACGTGCTTGATCCCTGGTCAGGGAACTAAGATCCCACAAGCCCAAGGAAACTAAGCCCGTGCTCCATAACTACTAAGCCCGTGTGCGCCACAACTAGAGAGAAGCTTGTGCACCACAGTGAACAGCCCACATGACGTGACCAAAAAAAAAAAGGATCTCATGTGCCGCAACTAAGACCCAACACAGCCAAAAATAAATAAACAAATAAATAAATAAATATTTTTTAAAAAACATAAATCAATTCAAAAATGGGTGAAGGACTTGAAGAGACTTCTCTCCAAAGAAACATACGAATGGCCAATAAGCACAACATCAATATCCTCAAATTACTTACCATTAGGGAAATACAAATAAGAACTAAAATGAGAAGACACTCCACAGTAATTAGGATGACTACTATCAAAAACACAGAAAACTGGGCTTCCCTGGTGGCGCAGTGGTTGAGAGTCCACCTGCCGATGCACGGGGACACGGGTTCGTGCCCAGGTCTGGGAAGATCCCACATGCCGTGGAGCGGCTGGGCCCGTGAGCCATGGCCGCTGAGCCTGAGCGTCCGGAGCCTGTGCTCCGCAACAGGAGAGGCCACAACAGTGAGAGGCCCGCGTATCGCAAAAAAAAAAACAGAAAACAAGTGTTGGTAAGGATGTGGAGAAATCAGAACTCTTCAGGTGCTGTTGGTGGGAATGTAAACTGGTACAGCTACTGTGGAAAACAGTAATGGTGGTTCCTCAAAAAATTCAAAATAGAATTGTCGTATGATCCAACAATTCCACTTCTGGGTATACACCCAAAAGAACTGAATGCAGGATCTGAAAGAGATATTTGTACACCCATGTTCTTAACAGCATTATTCAGAGTAGCTATAACTTGGAAAAAACTCCAAGTGTGCACTGATGGATGAATGGATAAGCAATATATGATATATACATACAATATTATTCAACCTTAAAAAGCAATATGCTACAAAGTGAATAAATCTTGAGGATGAAATAAGTCAGTCACAAAATGACAAATACTGTATGACTCCACTTATATGAGGTACTTACAGTAGTCAAAATCATAGACCGAAAGTACAATGGTGGTTGATGGGGGCTGAGGGAGAGGAAAATGAGTTATTGTTTAAAGGGTATAGAGGTTCAGTTTTACAAGGTGAAAAAAGTTCTGGAGATAGATGGCAGTGATAGTTGCACAGCATTATGAATGTACTTAATTCCAAACTGTACATTCTTAAATGGATAAGATGGTAAATTTTAGGACTTCCCTGGTGGCACAGTGGTTAAGAATCCGCCTGCCAATGCAGGGGACACAGGTTCAATCCCTGATCTGAGAAGATCCCACGTGCCGCAGAGCAACAAAGCCTGTGCACCACAACTACTGAGCCCACATGCCACAACTACGCACCTAGAGCCCGTGCTCCACAACAAGAGAATCCACCATAATGAGAATCCCGCTCACAGCAATGAAGAGTAGCCCCCCACCTCAGGCTTCCCTGGTGGCGCAGTGGTTAAGAATCCGCCTGCCAATTCAGGGGACACGGGTTCGAGCCCTGGTCCAGGAAGATCCCACATGCCGCGGAGCAACTAAGCTTGTGCACCACAACTACCGAGCTTGCACTCTAGAGCCCACAAGCCACAACTACGGAAGGCCGCGTACCTAGCACCCGTGCTCCACAACAAGAGAAGCCACTGCAATGAGAAGCCCACGCACCGCATGCAAGAGTAGCCCCTGCTCACTGCAACTATAGAAAGCCCCCGCGCAGCAACAAAGACCCAACTCAGCCAAAAATAAATAAATAATTTTTAAAAAAGATGGTAAATTTTGTTATATATATTTTACCACAACAAAAAAAACTGGAAAGTCACCTCACAGATTACATGTTAATTACAAAAGGGAACAGGGATTTTTACAATGAAGAAATATGGTGGACACCATCATAACTAGGTGTTCAAATTAAACTTCACCAATAACAGGACAAATGGACATTAGGTGCTTCTTGGTGTGATGCAGTTAGAAGTATACGATACTACGAATGTAGTATTTTTGACAAAGATGGTTAACTTCAATCTAATAATGATGAAATTGTCAAACAAACCCAGGTTATAGGAACTTTTACAAGACAACTGACTTGGAGTCTTTAAAAATGTCAATGAAAGATAAATGCTATGAAAGACAAAAAAAGAGTAGGGTGACTGTTCTACATTAAGGAGACTAAATACACTTGAGAACCAAGCGTAATAAATGACTCTTGACTGGATCATTAATTAAAACATACACAGTTATAGGGAATTCCCTCAGTCCAGTGGTTAGGACTCAGCACTTTCACTGCTGAATTCAATCCCTGATTGGGGAACTAAGATCCTGCAAGCTGCACAGCGTGGCCAAAAACAAAAACAAACAAAAAAACCATACACAGTTATAAAGGACATTACTGGGTCAAGTGCAGAAATGTAAAAAAATATATATATATATATATATACACACATATATATATATACATATATATATATTAGATACTGTATGCCTATATATTAGATATATGAACGTTAAATTTGGGGAATCTATAATGGTAAGTGGAAAAATATTTACCTCCCATGCACGCTTTCTCAGGATGCCACTGGAGAATATTCTCCACCAAAATGAGGGAATAAACCAATAATGGGGAAAACATGGGAAATAATTTCTCCATAGCAGAGTAGAAATAAAGAGAACCCCCAGAATGACAGTGAAGAGTAAGCCAGGACAACAGCTATGTACTGGAAGTAGAAGGCAGACAATTTATAGGTTGGAGCCAGTCAGAAGACTCTAAGATTTTACAGAAGATAAAAATTAATAGAATAGCTGATCATCTCAACATTCTCAGAGATTTAGAAAATGATGAAGAGTAAGGTTGAATAAATGACAGATCGGTACAGAGAAAACTAAGCAAAAAAAAAAAATATCAAGACCATTATTAACTCCAAGGAAAGAGTTGTACAGGAAAGAAATCATGGGATTTTATGCAACCAAATTGTGTATAGCAGTTACACATTCATAAAACTGTAAAGACTGAATATTGATAGAACAAAAGTTACAACATAACTTGACTGGGTAGTTGATAGTGGGAGATGGGAAAGGCAAAGGTGAACAGTGAGGGTAAGGAGAGGAAAGAGAACCAAATCCTCATCTTCCACAGTAGGAATCCAATTAATACCTAAAAATGAAAAATCAAGATGTAGGAAGACCAGTTTTTTATTTACAGACAAAGGGGTGTAAGAAATATATCAGCTAAAATAAATGAAAGTGGGAAGGGGCTAAGGACTGCTGTTTTATTGTAACAAACTTTGTGGAACAATATGACTTTTATTTTTTTATTTTTTTAATAAATTTATTTATTTATTTATTTTTGGCTGTGTTGGTTCTTCGCTGCTGCCCGCAGGCTTTCTCTAGTTGAGGCGAGCGCGGGCTATTCTTCATTGCGGTGAGCGGTCTTCTCATTGCGGTGGCTTCTCTTGTTGCAGAGCATGGGCTCTAGGTGCGAGGGCTTCAGTAGCTCTGGCACGCGGGCTCAGTAGCTCTGGCACGCGGGCTCAGTAGCTGTGGCTCATGGGCTCTAGAGCACAGGCTCAGCAGTTGTGGCACACGGGTTTAGTTGCTCCATGGCATGTGGGATCTCCCCGGACCAGGGATCGAACCCGTGTCCCCTGAATTGGCAGGCAGACTGTTAACCACTGCACCACCAGGGAAGTCCCAATATGACTTTTAAACTATGTACACATATCACTTTGATGAAAATAAAAATGTAAACAGTTCATCCTATAATGTTAAGTGAAGAAGCCAAAGATGAAGAATGGTGTGTAAAGTAAGTATAATTTGTATTAAAAAGTTGGCAGAGTGGGAAGAGAATACATGAGCATCTGTTTGAATATGAATAAAATCTTTGGTAATTATTAAGAAATAATTAACTTGAAATTTAAATTAACATGTCTGATAATTACTATTAAGAAATTATAACAAGAAATAAATAACACTGCTTGACTCTGGTAAGGGGAACTGAGTGGCTACAAGACAGTTAGGACAGAGCCTGTCACTGTATACGCTTTTGTACATTTAAAATTTTGAACTATGTGAACATATTACTTATGTATTAGCATAACTAAAGATTTTAAATAAGTTTAATAAAAGGCTTTACCCATTAGTTTCTTGCTACTCTGACTCATCTCATATCTGCCTGAGCATTTAAGTAGACAAATGGCACGTCATTCACTCATTTATTAATATGTGTTACTATGTAACTGACTCTGTCGTCTCCTCAATGAATAGCTGGAAGTTTTCAACAGGAGTATCAGATAAAATATTTTCATATTAAGTGTAAAGCTGGACTAGAAAAATCCTAAGGTACATTCAAAAACTAAAAGTTCTCTTCAGTACTCGGATTTTTATAAAATGGAATCAAAGGGAAATTAAACAGCTTGCCTTGTCAGGCCCAGGTACTACTAAATGCTGAAGCACAAAACACAAACAACCCAGCTATCTGTCATCTTGATGCCAATTTACTGATATAACACCTAGTAAACTTAAAAACTAATCAAGCTCCTATCAACCTACTAACCCCCCAACATGTGTGCCAACTTATATGACTTAAGGACAGATTTGAGCAGTCTACAAAAACTGAGGGTAATTTTTAGGAACTCCATTAATGAGTGCACTCTCTATTTCTACCATAAGAGATAGCCAAATATTCATAAATGAAACCTTATACTTCTTGAAAAAAATTCTCTAAAACTGAGTCTGCTTTTCAAGCTTAACTCCATGAATTCATTCAGAATTTTCAAACTTCATGTTACCATTTCCAAAAATGAAAATCATTATACAAGCTTATTCTGTCTGGGATGACCACTCTGCCACGCAATTTCAATTCCTGATGTCATGTGATGGTAAACACTACTGTGGTTCCTTATATAAAGGAGGGTGAGTGCAGCATGCTGAAAGGATGGAATAAGCCTAAATCCCAAATAACATCATTGGAAGGCCAAACCAATTGGGACCACCAACCTTTGGGTAAGGCATTAACATCCCTTGTTGTTGAAGTCTCTTTTCACTTGCTTCCTTAAACATCCTGAGACTAGAGGCTAAATGGCTTTATGGTAGCGTGAGTAAATAACAAACTGGTAAGAGAACTGGGTATCATTAGAGCATACACAGTAAGATTGACTTGTTGAACTCATAAAAACCCATGCCCTATCAATCAGATTCATACTCTTTGTGTAAGTGAAGTGGCCTTATGACACTACTTGTCATAGTTTCCTCTATTTAACATCATCTCACACAGTCCATTAGATCCAAGTAAAGTAGTGAATACTCACTAAATTTTAAAATTAGTGAAACAAACAAAAAACGAGTTAAGCAATAATCTGTTAAAGTGGAAGATCAATGAAGGCTTCCTTTAAAAATGTTACTCACGGGCTTCCCTGGTGGCGCAGTGGTTGAGAGTCCGCCTGCCGATGCAGGGGACACGGGTTCGTGCCCCGGTCCGGGAATATCCCACATGTCGCGGAGCGGCTAGGCCCGTGAGCCATGGCCGCTGAGCCTGTGCGTCCGGAGCCTGTGCTCCGCAACGGGAGAGGCCACAACAGTGAGAGGCCCGCGTACCGCAAAATAAATAAATAAATAAAATAAAATAAATAAAAATGTTACTCACCTCAATAGTTAAATTTTTTTTGGCCAGTGAGTGTTTGGTGTTCATTTACTTCTTCACAATCTTATTGTTTTAAGGGCTTGGAAAGACGCTTGATGTGTATCTGCTGTTATTATTAATCTTTAAGAACATGTTAGAAATGATATAAAAACCTTTTTCTGAATTGTAAAAAGACTCCTCCAACTAGAAATACTAAATTCCAATAACTTTTATTTTAATTTACTTCTTTTCTAAACCAAGACTTTTAGGATATTAGCTATGAAAAAAAAAAATTTTTTTTTAAGAAAAAAACCACTAGCCCCAGACCTGTTAAACCAGTCTGTGTGACAGGTAAAAAAGTTTCCTAGAGCTTCCCTGGTGGCACAGTGGTTAAGAATCCACCTGCCAATGCAGGAGACACGGGTTCGAGCCCTGGTCCGGGAGGATCCCACATACCGCGGAGCAGCTAAGCCCGTGTGCCACAACTACCAAGCCTGTGCTCTAGAGCCCATGAGCCACAACTACTGAGCCCATGTGCCGCAACTACTGAAGCCCACGTGCCTAGAGCCCGTGCCCTGCAACAAGAGAAGCCACTGCAATGAGAAGCCCACACACCACAACGAAGCGTAGCCCCGACTCGCCGCAACTAGAGAAAGCCTGCGCGCAGCAAGGAAGACCCAACGCAGCCAAAAATAAATAATTTTTTTAAAAAAGTTTCCTAGTCATTGACTGAAAAGGAAATAGAATGTTACGTAGTGATCTACACCTGAACCATGTCCACAGCACTTTGAAAAGGTAAGGATCTGATGAGAGAGTTTTAAGGCTGGCTTTCGCAATGCCAGTTCTTTGACATAATCTAGTCATCTGAACTATAAGATCATTAAGCCAAATGTCACAATTTCTCAGTATTTCTTCAAACTTTAAAAATAATTAAATCTTATGCTAGATGTATTTCTATTCTGCACTGGTAATTCAAAACAAAACTTCTACAACATGTAAACACAAGGGACTTCATAAATTCTTTGCCTTTGACATCTTTCATATGCCATTTTCCAATGTTTGGTAACTTTTTGGAGTCACAAGAGTCCTCCTGTTATTGGAAATGAGGAAACCGAGGCAGGAGAAGAGAGTTGCTATTTTGTAGTAAGCAGGCATCCTGCTCTATTAGACCACAGTGCTTTTTTAAAAGTGCCTATCAAGGGGCTTCCCTGAGCTTCCCTGGTGGCGCAGTGGTTGAGAGTCTGCCTGCCGATGCAGGGGACACGGGTTCGTGCCCCGGTCCGGCAAGATCCCACATGCCGCGCAGCGGCTGGGCATGTAAGCCATGGCCGCCGAGCCTGCGTGTCCAGAGCCTATGCTCCGCAATGGGAGAGGCCACAACAGTGAGAGGCCCGCGTACCACACACACACAAAAAAAGTGCCTATCAAATAGGCAGCACAGAAAGCCTTCTCCTCACAGACATCCAAGGCATCCCCACCAAGAAGCAAGAGACAAAGCAGAGAATTCCTACCCCCCCCCACCCCCCAGGAAGAAGAAAGCATGTAACAAAAGCATGCTTCTCAATCTGCACTGTGGACTGGGAGGGAAAAAAAGAATGAAAACAGAGTCAAGGGGGACCAACTTCTGAGACTCAAGACTAGGCTATTAGGTTTGTTTCACACATTGGGAAATTACTGAAACACTGCTTAAGGAGAAATGGAATCAGGAATTCCTGGGGTCTTTTGATTTCAATCTTAAACCCCCAAACGAAAACACCTAAAGTTAAAGTATTTCGGCAACCTGAGCAGTTTTTAGCTTATTCTTACTTGTTTCTATAAAACCCACAAGGCCTACTTGGAGTCCCTGATATTTAGAGCTGATTCCAAGTGTCGGCTAGCGGCCACCTTCCCGCGTCCAAATCCAAAAATAATGTTGGCGCTGACCCGGGCAAGACCTTCAGGCACGTTTTCCTCTGGAATCATTAGCCTCACACCACCTTGCGACGTCCTATCTCCGATAGCTTCCCTTGGTAAGTATGGCAAAGGTGAGGGATAGAGTTAAGAGCAGGCATGTACCTTTACTACGTCCCACACAGAAAACATAATAAAACCCTGGGAGCAGGAACTGGCAAGGGACACCTCGTCCGGCCCTGGCTCCCACCACGATACAAAGACACAGCGAGAGCAACAGAAGCCCGGGTCTCTGCACCCCACACCTCACTCTGCAAAAGAGGCAGAGTTCCAGCGCAACTGAACCCAACCCTCAACATCCCCTTCCCACGTGGGTCCTTCTCCCTTTCCCGAGCGCAGGGTCCCATTAGAGACAGGGGTCTGGAAGGGATCAGACCACGCCGGGGCTGGGGCGGGAGGATGAGGGGACCCGCTCCAGGCAGTCTCACCAGCCCCTTCCTAGAGGCCCTGGGCTGTACACCTCCCAGTTCCGGGGTCTGAGTTCCCACGCCCGGAGACCCCAGGCCCCCCAGGTCTCCCCAGAGGGGAACTCGAGGCCCCAGAACTGCGGGGAGGGCTGGGCTGCCAAGCACCGGGTCCAGACGGGATGGAGTCCGGGCCGCGTGCAGCGGAAGATGGGAGGCGGCCCCTCGCAGCCGCCGCCCCTCCCCGGGGCCCAGCCTCTCCCGGTCCCGGATCGCAGGCTCCGGGGCGGCCCTCCCCTCACCTCAAGGCGGCGGCGGCGTCCGAGGTCCGGCGGTACCGGAGCCCCTGCGCGGAGGCGGTGCTGGGCGGGAGGAGACGCCGGCAGCCCCGGCGATGGCTGACAGCCGCGCAACACCAGGCCGGCCCGGCACACGGGGGAGGGGCGGGGCTTTACGGCGCCGGCCCCGCCCCGCCCCCGCTCCCACCTCAGCCGGCGAGCCCCGTGAGGTGACTACGTCCGGGGTTACTCGAGGCCGTTCACCTCCGACCCCGCTCCCGGCGGCGGCGCGGTCCGGGTGGCAGCCAGGAGAGGCGCGGGCCGGGAGGGCCCGGCGACAGCCAATGGGAGAGAGGCGCGGGGCGGGGCGACGTGAGGCGATGCAGATGGTCCGAGCGCCGCTCTGCCATTCGGGGCCCAGCGGCTAGAGGGCGGGCGGGTCCCGGGTGGCCGCGGGCCCTTTCTCCGGGGGCGGTGTGCGGCCGGCCGGGCGCCTCCCCCTCCCGGCAGATGGGGGAATGGGGGACTGGCCCCACACGCCCCTCCCACCCCTGAGAGACGCGGGGGTCTGCCGGCTCGCTGCGCGGGAACGGAGCCCGGAAGGGATCAGGACTGACTGGGGCTGGCGGTGTGCGTGAACACCTCACCGTGTTCAATCCCAGCGCCCCGAAGAGGTGGGTATCGCATCCGTGAATTGCCCAGGATCACACAGCGTGGTTTCCAAGTTAGTGCAGGCAAATTAACGCCTGTTCTGGGACAACATAACCGGCCTCGCTGGGCTTGCCCGCCCCAAAGGAGTCTGAGGGGCTGGATCCTGAAGCATTGAGGGGAAGCCTCGATGAAGGAAGCTCTGTAAGAAGAGCAGGGTGCCAAAGGACAGGCTCCTGTGCCTGCCCCGAGCCCGGAAAGTGATGGCAGTCAACTCCTGACTTCTCCGAAAGGAGCGTGCCTCCCCACCTCCACGGTGGTTACACCAGGCCTTTGAGAAGCAGCCAACCAATTTTTCTAGTTTTGCCAGTTATTTTATAGCAGGACTTTCATGGTGGCTGTGTGTTGAAAATTAATAGTAACTGGAAAGAGTCCCAACATATAATACAACTATAGGGCAGGAGAGAAAGAAAATTAGAGAAAATTGCACTTCAGAAGAATGGGTGAGTTTAACTCCTTCCAACCCTGCCCAGAGTACTTTTCTGATCCTTGCACAAGCTTGTGCTAAAGGTCCAGAGGCACAGAGGATGACAGTTTGGTGCCAGAAGAAGTTCTGTGCCAGAGGGCAAAAAGTGAATAGGGTATAGATACACCACCTGAGGTCAGAAGTTCTTGGGTGGAAGCAGAAGCAGGAGGATGGAAAGGGTGGTCAACAGGAAAGAGTATTCATCTAGGAGCCCTCGTCATACCACTAGGTGCTGGCTCCTCCAAGAGTTTACCAACCTACTTTAAAATAATAGAGACTGGAAACAGAAATTTAGAAAGAAAATGTGAACTTTACAGAGAAGTGACCCATGTTTCACAATAACTGTCATTAGGTACATCTGTCAGTTGAACAAAGAGCGGAAAATCACGATGTAAAGATAACTGAGCAAAACCTCAAGGTTTAACAAGATGTTTGACTTGACTGACTCGCAGAAAAAAAAAAAAAAGTCCTGGGAAGAGGGAAGCTTTGCCTCTCCCTGATAGTGCTCTATGAAAGAAGTGACTTTGTAAAGATCCAGAAATCTTGAGGTTGCCTGTTTTATTTTTCATCTACCTTTCCTAGTTCCTATTACTTATAATAGGTTCTTTCTTAGCGGTGTTGCTGTTTATCAGCCTCAGGAGCACTGCAAAACCAGGGAGTGGTGCTCAAAAACTGTCCTTATGGGAAACTTCAGCAAGCCCTTACATGGCCTGCTTTTTGACCTCACTGAACTTTTGAAGTAACTGAGCTCTCTAAAGAACTAGCCAAGGAAAGGCCTAATGAATGAGCTGCCGTGAAAGAAAATGAAGAATGAGTTAGGATACACCACTTACATATGATATAATAATCTAATTACTGTTATCAAACGGTAAGACAACTGGGCAGAGAGGTATGTCTCTAAGACAGTACACCTGGAATTTTAACACCTCCTAAGTGTTGTGCTGTTTGGTGCATGCCACAACCTGCCTATCTCTACTACAGGCTCTTTAGAGCTGTTTCATGGGTACTTGCCACACAAGCTTATGTCTGTAAAAAGTGGAGGAGGAAAGCTAAAGGGTGGAGAGAACTTTATACAAGACTAACAGGTGTGACAGAAGGGAGTGAGTGGCACATTTCGAGATGCTGAAACTAGAGGCTGTAATGGGCTGAATTGTGTTCTAGGCTGAATTGTGTTCTAAAATTTCTATGTCCAAGTCCCAACCCCCAGCACCTCAGAATGTGAGTATATTTGGAGATAGGCTCTTTCTTTAAATAGGAAATTGAATTAAAATGAGGTCATTAGGTGGGCCCTAATTCCAAATGACTGGTGTCCTTATAAGAAGAGGAGATTAGGACACAGACACACATACAGGGAAGACCATCTGTGAATCACAGTTGATGAAGCACTTACCAGAATGTGGCTGTTTTGCTGGAGAAGATGGCCATCTACAAGCCAAAGAGAGAAGCCTGAGAAGAAACCAACTCTGCTGACACAATCTTGGACTTACAGCCTCTAGAATTGTGAAGAAATTAACTTCTATTGTTTAAGCCATCCAGTCTGTAATACTCTATTACGGCAGCCCTAGAAAACTAATAAAAGTTCCCAAATATCAAATGGCCTTCAGGTTTTTCAAGAAGGTTAGATAAAGTTATCAGGGACTTTTTCCTAAGAATTCTAGCTACCTTCCAACCTTAAAGATGGTCTCTCGGGACTTCCCTGGTGGTCCAGTGGGTAAGACTCGGCATTCCCAATGCAGGGGGCCCAGGTTCTATCCCTGGTCGGGGAACAAGATCCCACATGCATGCCACAACTAAGAGTCTGCATGCCACAACTAAAAGATCCCGCACGCCGCAACTAAGACCTGGCACACCCAAAATAAATAAATAAGTAAATAAATAAATAAATTTTTAAAAAAAAAAGATGGTCTCTCACCCTACTACAGGGAAAATAAGAAAAGCCTGAGGGCATCCCTGTCTTTAAGATGATCCCAATCTAGTTGGGAAGACAAAACTAAACACCAAAACAGAGCGTCTAGATCTTATTCCTTAAATGATAACCATGTAAGTTTTATAAGAGCCATAGATAGGAGAGAATAAATTCTCAAATCTGAGCAAGCCCAGAAATACATAACAGTATGTGTGTCATTGTCTGGGACATTTTAGCACTTCATTGTCAATTCTACTTTAGTTTATGGTAGTGTTTCTCAAAGTATGTTCCACAGACCATCTTGAAACAGAATCAGTAGGTGCTTGTTAAAAATACAGATTCCCAGCCCCACTGTAGACTTCTTTTTAAAGCAGTAATTATTCACCCTGGAGTTAAGAACAACAGTTTAGGATTTATCATTATTGTCCCCCTCTTTGCTACCACATGTCTCTGATAAACAGCAATGTGTCCTACACACCTGTACTTCCTGGACAGGAAAGTCTGTCAGGTCAGGCCAAAGTTGAACCAAAGGAGGAAAGAAAGCGCCCGAATAGAAAATGGACCCATGAAGAGCACCCTGTCCTGGTGGCTCTCTGGCCATGGTTCCAAATTCCTTAAGTGGCAATGTCAGTGATGGACCTTTAAGACAGAGGATAGGGGATACACTGGGATGTTATTTCCCACTGGTTCCCAATATAGAACATATACTCTTATCCGGCTTCCAGCTCTTGCCATGCTTACTCTTACCTTTGCTTATGCTGGCAAACTCATCCTTCCCCCTTCCTAATTTTCTGAATTTTTCTAGTCCTTAGGAGCCCATTTTCTCTAAGAAGATCTCTTTTACATGTCCAGCTCCTACTGATTTATCCTTCCTCTGAATTCCTCTAGCAATCTGGTCACCACCACGTGGTTCAGCATTAGCCTAAAATTTTTTGTGTCTATGTTGGTTTTAGCTCTCCAGCTGAATTTTAATCTTAAAGGCAGAGAGCATGTCTTATAGTTCGGTACTCCCCCTCCATAGCTAGGTAGAGATATTCGTACGGGTTTCATTGACTAAAATAAAGGCTGGCTCTGTACCTGAGAGGCCACTTGCTCCTGATGTCTGCTTGTCCGTCTTCAGATCACTTCTGGGAGGCAAAACCTCCAGTAGGATACTTAGCTGCTTTACAGACGGACAGATTTCATCAAGAAAGTCAGTGCCTTGAGCAGAATTGAGGCTCCAGTTGCAAGACAGAAGAAAAAGAAGACACTAAGGCCTTATCAGAACACTATGTTCCTTTGCTCTAGTCAACCGTTCAGGTTTGTCCAGGGTTAAAAGCCTGAGGGAACTTCACACCATAAGGTCAGAAAATGTCTTCAGGGAGGCCACCTTATAAGTCTGGTCCTGATGATGAAAGGTAGGATTACACAACGAAGGACAGTGTTCCCAGTGGAGACTCCCCACGATGTTTTCACATGGACACTTGGGTTTTCACAAGGCATATCAGCTCTCCCTCCCTCCTTATTATCCAATCCCAGACACTTCCAGTCCCTATCTGTGCTATCCATAATTGGCAGTCACCAAAGCCTAGCTGCCTCTTACATGACACCTCCAGCATCTTTTTTTTTTAAAAAAGCCCTTTCTAAGTCCTATACACTTCATAACTAAATACCTAAAGAAAGTATAAGGGGACCTTTATCTGAAGGCAGGGAAAATAACTTGTTGAGGTATTGCCCGATCCTGGGATTCTAACAATTTTTTTTTTTTTTTTTTTTAAACGGTACGCGAGCCTCTCACTTCCATGGCCTCTCCCGTTGCGGAGCACAGGCTCCAGACGCGCAGGCTCAGCGGCCATGGCTAACGGGCCCAACCGCTCCGCGGCACGTGGGATCCTCCCGGACCGGGGCACCAACCCGCATCCCCCAGCATCGGCAGGCGGACTCTCAACCACTGCGCCACCAGGGAAGCCCCTAACACTTTATATTGATCAGCTTTAAACCTTCTCATCTCTGACCTCACTCTCCTGCAGGCCTGTGAGAGCGCTCCCGGTGAGCTTACTCCCTGCTCCTGCCTCACCTTCTCTTCAGCTTCCCCAGCGTCTCCATTTCTCCCGTGTCCGACCTAGCTTTCTCCTGCTGCATTTCTCCTGCTACCTCTCCTCCTTCTTTCTCACCTGTCTACCCCAAACAAACACCTTCACCCTCCACTACTATTATTATATATGAAACACAGTAAATAATAAAATACACTAATAATTTTTGTAGAGCCTTTAAAGGAAAACTGAGCCATTGCTCAACTTCCTTTTATCCTTTTCATCCCTTCAGTCTTAAAGTTTCCCTGTATCATAACTTGTGCCAGAAGATTTCAGTGTCTTTTTTTTTTTAAAGACAGGTTTTTATATTATTTATTATGTATTTATTTTTGGCTGCACAGCATGGGGGATCTTAGCTCCCCAACCAGAGATCGCAGAGTCTTAACTACTGGACCGCCAAGGAAGACCCCATCCTGTCTTTTTATTTTTATTATTTTTTAAAATAAATGTATTTGTTTTTTTGTTTGTTTTTTGTTTTGTTTTTTTGCGTCACGCGGGCCTCTCACTGTTGTGGCCCTTCCGGTTGCGGAGCAACAGGCTCCGGACGCGCAAGTTCAGCGGCCATGGCTCATGGGAGCAGCCGCTCCGCGGCATGTGGGATCCTCCCAGACCAGGGCACGAACCCGTGTCCCCTGCACCGTCAGGCGGACCCTCAACCACTGCGCCACCAGGGAAGCCCATATGTATTTGTTTTTATTCTTGGCTGCATTGGGTCTTCATTTCTGTGCACGGGCTCCCTCCAGTTGCGGCGAGTGGGGGCCACTCCTCGCCACGGTGCACGGGTCTCTCACCACGATGGCCTCTCCCGCTACAGAGCACAGGTTCCAGGCGTGTGGGCCTCAGCAGTTGTGGCATGTGGGCTCAGTAGTTGTGGCTCACAGGCTCAGTACTTGTGGCCCACGGGCTTAGCTGCTCCGCGGCATGTGGGATCCTCCTGGACAAGGGCTCAAACCCATGTCCCCCGCATTGGAAGATGGACTCTTAATCATGCGCCACCAGGGAAGCCCCATCCCTGTCTTTTTAAATCTCACCTCTGGTTAACATACTAGACCAGCAAGTAGAAACAGCAACACAAGTCTTGTCTATCAGTGGAACTACTGTGCTGATGTGCCCAAATTTCTTAATGAAAACGAAAAGGGGTCTTCCCTGGTGGCGCAGTGGTTGAGTCTGCCTGCCGATGCAGGGGACACGGGTTCGTGCCCCAGTCCGGGAAGATCCCACGTGCCGCAGAGCGGCTAGGCCCGTGAGCCATGGCCACTGAGCCTGCGCATCCGGAGCCTGTGCTCCGCAACGGGAGAGGCCACAACAGTGAGAGGTCCGCGTACCGCAAAAAAAAAAAAAAAAAAAAAAAACCCGAAAAGGAAGAAAGAGGATAAAGGAAACCAAAATGAATGAAAATAAAATGTAGTTTAAATCAATGAATGAGATGGCCATATCAATTGACTAGCATAGTTCTGGGAGTGAATACAGGCAAGCAGACCTGAGAAGAACTGGTTCTTGGTATTGGCAATCTTAGCCAACAGAGCAGCAGGGACACAGCCTTCTCTGTGTTCTGCACTGTAAAGGGCTGAGTTCTTTAATCAAGTAAACCAGGCTTTAAATCCTGACTCTGTCACTAATCAGCTCCGTGACTTTGAGCAAATGACCTCCTTTCTGAGCCTCAGTTTCCTTGTCTATAAAACTGAGGTAGAACACATACCTTGTGAGGTTGTGTTTTGGATTAAATGTTATAACCAAAATGTAAAGTTTCTAGTACAAAACTTGGAACATAGTAGGCATGCTGAAAATATTACTTTCCCCTTTCTCTCTGGGCCCCTCTCCATTTCCACTAGTGTTCAGTTAAGAACAAAATATCCTATGGACGCTCAATGAATTCAGGAATGATTATGTTATTAAATTCACTACCCCAGGCCAATATTCCCAGGGTAACAGAGCATGTGATCAGGGACCTAGGGTTAATCTGAATCCTTTACCCTTACTTGTAGGGAGCAAGTAAACAGGAGAACTGGCTGTGGCTGAAGCATCAATCAAAGGGTTGGCACTGTGAGGGTATGCCTGGCCCTGCTAGGTCCCATGGTTGTACCACACTGAAAAGGCAATTCGGCCCCTTTGGGACAACAGGAACTTTCATATACTGCAGATGGGAGAGTAAATGGGGACAACATCTTAGAAAACAGGTTGGCATTAATTAGTGAGGCTGAACCCTGCATATGTTATAACCCAGTGTCCATTTCTGGGTTTATACTCTGGAGAAACTTTCAAATGTGCCCAGGAACACTGTTCCTTATGGCCCCAAACTGGAAGCAACCCAATGTCTCTCAGCAGTAGAACAGATAAATAAGTTATGGTACATTCATACAGTGAAATATTATAAAGCAATGAGAATGAACACATTATTGGTACACGAAACAATATGGATGGGTTTTACAGACATAATGTTGAGCAAAGAAAGTCAGACATAATGTTGAGCAAAGAATGTCAGACACAAAAGAGTGTGTTTCCCGTTATACATAGTTCAAAAATAGGCAAAACTCATCTGTGGTGGTAAAAAATCTGGATAATGGTTACTCCTGATGGTGGGTAGTGACTGGGAGACAACATAAAGAGAGGTGTATTCACTTTGTGTTATACATAATAAAAAGTTTACTTTAAAAAAACATAGGGTATGATCTATCCATTTATGTAAGTGCAAGAGCAGGTAAAAAAATTTTTAAGTATTTTTAGTGATACATATGTAGATAGTTCACTATTTTTATAAATTTATTTATTTATTTATTTTTTGGCTACGTTGGGTCTTCGTTGCTGCACGCGGGCTTTCTCTAGTCGCGGCGAGCGGGGGCTACGCTTCGTTGCAGTGCACGGGCTTCTCGTTGCAGTGGCTTCTCTTGTTGTGGAGCACAGGCTCTAGGGACGTGGGCTTCAGTAGTCATGGTGCGTGGGCTCAGTAGTTGAGGCTCACGGGGTCTAGAGTAGTTGTGGCGCACGGGCTTAGTTGCTCCACAGTCAGGACTTGAACCTGAGTCCCCTGCATTGGCAGACAGATTCTTAACCACTGCGCCATGAGGGAAGCCCCGATAGTTCACTATTTTTAAAAAGCATGGGAAAATAATGACTGGGAGAAGGGAAAGGAGTGTGACCAGAGGGACAGACATACAAGGAGCTTCTTAGCTACTGGCAACGTTCAATTTCTTACTTTGGGTGATGATTACATAATGTTCACATTATTATTATTATTACAAATATGCTTATGTCCTATATACTCTTCTATATGTGTGCTATATTCCACAATAAAAGAATTTAAAATAAATCCAAACGAACAAATAAAAAACATACACCCTTAAAAGACAGAGTAGCAGAGTGTGGCATTGAGATGATAATTTTAGAGCTGGAAGAGGCCTCCGAAATCATCCTGTCCAACCATTTCATTAAAGGAACTGAAACAGAGGCCAGAGAAGGTAAGTGACTTCCTCAAAGTGATTCAATTACAGAGCCTAAGTACTCCTCCCACAGACCCACCCTGTTTCCTACTATCTTCCAGAGTTACATCTCTCACCTGCACGCAACATAAAACTCACCTATGTTATAGCTTTTTTCCCTCCTAAATTTGAAATTTTTGTTGTGGGGAAATGAGATCAGGAGAGAAATCCTCTCCTCCACAGATACTGCAAACACTTAGAAAACCAGTCAAAATGTCTGTAACAGGAAAGAAAAAAATGTCTAGTAGTAGAGAAACAGTTCTGGGTCTGTTTTTTCTACTACTGGATATTTTGACTCGTTAATGAAGCTCTCCCACTTCTCTGTACCCCACAGTATGGCTGCTCCAACCTGCAGGCTGACTTTTGGGAAGGGTCTGAGAGCGGGTAAAAGAAAACTTCTGCTTCATTTTGTACGAGCACAAGGTCTCTTTTGGGAAGAGTGAGCTCTTCTGCCACCTTGTGACAGAGAACGAGAATAGCCCTCACAGCCTTTCCTACCCCTGCTCCAAGGTGGCAGCACTGTAACAGGGCATCCAGGAACTAATCTACAGAAAATTTCAGACGGAGAGACAGCAGGGGAACATGTCTGACACCACAAGGGAAAAGAGAACAATGCAATTACGTTAAGGAAATAGTAAGCAAAAACCATGAAGCCCAGGAAAGGCAGTGGAGCCCCTTTATTCTCTGCCCACCAGCCCTGCTAGGACAATCAGGCAACTGAGACAGTGCTGGTCTGGACCAATCAAGATTTGAGGCACTGATGTTACCTCTACTCGGCTGGCTTCACTTCTATCCTCCGTTCCATAGCCAAATGTCTTTCAAAGATGATCTACACTTCTTCACCTCCAATTCCCTCTCAGCCGCCTCCTACTTCCACCATGCCGCTGGAACTGCTCTTACAGAATTGTCAAATCCAGCGGACAGTTTGTCCAGTGGACAAATCCATTCCTTCCTTGAATCACCCTCCTTTCTTGGCTTCTAGAACATCCACTCTCCTGGTTTTCTTAGCTCAGATGCCACCTCCTGAGAGAAGTCTTCCCTGACCACCCTACTTAAAGTGGCCTCCGGGAATTCCCTGGTATTTCAGTGGTTAGTCTGCGCTTTCACTGCCGAGGGCCCGGGTTCAACCCCTGGTTGGGGAACTAAGATCCTGCAAACTGCCAAAATAATAATAATAATAAATAAAGTGTCCTCTGTCATTCCTCCTTCACCTCATCACCTGTTTGTTGCTTCATGATGATTGTCACAATCTTTAATTATCTTGTATGTGTATTTGTATATTATTTATTGTTAGTCCTCTGTACTATTTTATTTTCAACCATGTTTACTGTCTGCTTCCCATTGTTTCACATGAACTCACACTTGGCCTTGCTCACTGCTAGAATAGTGTCTGGCACACAGTAGGTGCATAATAAAGACTTGCAGAAGGGGCTTCCCTGGTGGCGCAATAGTTGAGAGTCCACCTGCCGATGCAGGGGACAAGGGTTCATGCCCCGGTCTGGGAAGATCCCGCATGCCGCGGAGCAGCTGGGCCCGTGAGCCATGGCCGCTGGGCCTGTGAGTCCGGAGCGGGAGAGGCCACAACAGTGAGAGGCCCGCGTACTACAAAAAAAAAAAAAAAAAAAGACTTGTAGAAGGAAGGAATGAAAGGCACTGTGGCTGCATGTTCAGCAGTTCCTCCCCTCCGTCCACATTTCAGGAAACATGTCCTTCAGTGACACCTCTGTCCTTTCTGTTTTCCCAAGATTTCTCTTCATGCTCAATTTAGCCAGATTTCAACCTGAATTAAAATGTCAGGAAAACAGGGTAGTATTTCAATTATGTTTTGACTCAGACCTCATGAAATATCCTATGGAAAGTCCCTTGAATCAAGCTCCCTTTACATCATTATCAGAGCGTCAGCCTCTAGAACCTTCTTACCCATAATCAAACTTATAATGGCTCCAATGGAGTAAGTACATTCACAGTGGGTAAAGAGACTTCAGAGGGTCTTAGTAGATCTTCATTATTGCTATGATCCCCCTAGCTATGCTATCACAAAGTCTACAATTTTAGAAAAATCTAAAGGATACAATTTTAGAAAAATCTTCTACAACAGTTATCTGTGTAGGAAAGCCTTCCCAAACTGCAGGCAGTATCACTCACCTAGTGTACTTAGCTCTTCCTCACAACCTCTCAGCCCAGTAGTCATAGGAACGTGGTCCACCTACACTCACTTCACTATTCGGGAGTGTGAAAATGTGCAAAACCAGACAGGTATGTCCGTACTAAGGTAAGTTTATGTTTATAACTGTGAAGGGATTCTAGAGATCGCTGGGTTGGAACGCTCCATTTACAGAGGGGAAAACTGCGATCCATAGAAGTCAAGAAGTTTTTCTCACTGTGCCGCACTTAACCACACAGGCTGAACTGAAAGCCAGTTCTGTTGATTCCTAGTCCAGCGCCCTCGCCAGTGTAACTCACTGACTCACTCAGTCCTAGTTTCCTGCTCTATTCTAGAAATCACTTTCCTTAATAGAAATCTCTCCATCTCTTTATGTCGGTGTGTGAATAGCCGTGCCTGTGTCAGTGAGCATGTATGCGAATGTCTACGTGTCTCTGCAAGTATTTGTAAAGCATATCACTGGGTGTTTATATCCTTTCTCCCGGGGAAAGCTCTAGGTAATTACAGCTCCTTACGTCGGCACCAGCGGTGAAGTCAGGTGAAGATCTTCTGAATCAATCATTAACAAACAAACTTGGTCCTGTCTCCTGTCAGGAAATGTGGCAAAATAATTAGGGTGGAACCAGACTCTCCCAGGGTCAAACTTGGTTCCAGGCAGTGCAAGAATTTAGAGACGAGGCTATAGGTGGCTGTGACAGACCAGCAGTGTACTGTCTCTACAAGGAGAATGTGCCCAAGCTAACACGGATACCGTCTTGGTTTTCAGCCTAATCATTACATCCTATGATGCTAAGAAGAAAGGTTAAGTACTTCTCTAGCCTAGTATTCTGGGAAATCCAAAGAGAAGCCTAGAAAGTGTTTAGGGGTCTATTCCGCCAGATAGAGATACAGCCAATACTTAGCAGATGATGCTTTCTCCATGTTATTCAACTCAGAGAGAGAGCTGTTTCCTGGTAAGAAGTCTTCAGAGAGTGTGACGCATTCTTCCATTTTGTTAACGTAACTAACATTAAAATTGCTTTCACTGTTAGATGGCTTTCTTTCCTGCAAAGTACTGTCAGAGTTTCAGTATTGTCATCACCTAAGACTCCTAAATTCATAACCCCTCATAAGATGTTGTCTTCCTTTTTAAAGGCATTACATCAAAATAGATGGGGATGCTCGTGGGTGGGAAGAGCTGAGAAAGGGTAGTGTGAGGGTGGAATGGCACCGCTTGCTGCTCTTTGATAACTGTTTATTTAAGACATGATTGGGCTTCCCTGGTGGCGCAGTGGTTGAGAGTCCGCCTGCCGATGCAGGGGACACGGGTTCGTGCCCCGGTCCGGGAAGATCCCACATGCCACGGAGTGGCTGGGCCCGTGAGCCATGGCCGCTGAGCCTGCGCGTCCGGACCCTGTGCTCCGCAACGGGAGAGGCCACAACAGTGAGAGGCCCGCGTACCGCAAAAAAAAAAAAAAGACATGATTTTTCAAAGTGTCCTAAACAGTTCATCTCTAAAATTAGCTGACCAAAGTTATTAGCTGACCAAACAGCATAAGGTGCAGCAGTAACAAATTTAACAAATGAAGAAAACTCACAACACCCTGTGAGTTATGTGCCAAAAAGCATAAATAACTATAACCTATCATTTAACCTATCATTCTATGGGAACCTGGAAAGATATCTTGTCCAACGATACACTTATTAAACTTTCAAAAGTTTTAATACAAGAAGGTAGATAAAACAGGAAGGAGAAGAGATAATAGGCAGTGTTTGAAGGAATGGGTTGGTTAGTCTTTCATTAACTTAGTTAACTCTTTTACCTTCTTTTTCCCTAAGGATAATAGACTGGTGCCCAGTTTTCTTTGTACTAGGCTAACTCCCACTTACGTAAATCTTGAAGTCCTTTTGAGGGAATGTCTGATCTCCCCAAGTGCAAGTTTTATAAGAAGGAACTGCATTCTTCTGTATCTCCCTCTCCAGTGCCCGGAATTCTCAAGCAGAAGTACCCAGTCAACCCTGACCTTTTTTTTCCCCCAGAACTCAGAGACAGCAGCTGCCAGGTGGAACTGCTGCCTGGTCTCTTCCTCTCAAAGGGCTATGCTAATGCAAGGTAGGGAATGGACCCTTGAAAAATCGTTTTGCCATTCCTGAACAGTTTTACCTTTAAAAGATGCTTGTCTCCCCCAATCCGAGCCCAGATCTCAAATATCCTGTTTAAAAGCTATGTATCCCCCTGTGAGGCTTTCTGGAAACCCATTTTTATCTTGTGTTTTTAAAAAAATGTATTTATTTATTTGGTTGCGCCAGGTCTTAGTTGTGGCAGGCGGGCTCCTTAGTTGCGGCTTGCAGGCTCCTTGGTTGTGGCATGTGAATTCTTAGTTGTGTCATGCATGTGGGATCTAGTTCCCTGACCAGGGATCGAACCCGGACCCCCTGCATTCGGAGCACGGAGTCTTATCCACTACGCCACCAGGGAAGTCCCTGGAAACCCATTTTTAAATGAACTGCTATTGACTCACAGACTTAGAGAACGAACTTACGGTTACCAGGGGAGAAGGGTGTGTGTGGGGGGGGGAGGGATAGTTAGGGAGTTTGGGGCTGACATGTACACATTGCTAGATTAAAAACGGATAACCAGGCTTCCCTGGTGACACAGTGGTTAAGAATCCGCCTGCCAATGCAGGGGACACGGGTTCAAGCCCTGGTCCAGGAAGATCCCACATGCCACAGAGCAACTCAGCCCATGCACCACAGCTACTGAGCCTGCACTCTAGAGCCCGCGAGCCACAACTACTGAGCCCGCGTGCTTCAACTACTGAAGAGCCCACGCTCCGCAACAAGAGAAGCGAAAGCCACGACAATAAGAAGCCCTCACACCGCAACGAACAGTAGCCCCCACTCAATGCAACTAGAGAAAGCCCGCATGCAGCAGCAAAGACCCAATGCAGCCAAAAATAAATAAATTGATTAACTGAAACAAAAAGTTCTTCAAAAAACAAAAAAGAATGGATAACCAAAAGGACCTACTGTATAGCACAGGGAACTCTGCTCAGTATTCTGTAACAATCTAATTGGGAAAAGAATTTGAAAAAGAATAGATACATGTAACAAAAAATAAAATGTTCACTTATACAATATTAATTAATTAATTAATTAACTGTTGTTACCTAAGCCGTGGCTGCATAAATCAAAGAGACGGGGTGAGGAAAGAGAAGGAGGCGGCACTCAAGCGGCTCTGCGTTAGAAAAAACAACCTAGGAGCATCTCTCTGGGCTGCATTTACTGCAGTCACCAATCTTCATGGGACCCACGGCAGGAAGGGGGAAGGGCAGGGCTTGTATATTTAGTACATAGAAACATGCTGAGGAAGAACTGAAGGAAAAAGAGAAGAAAGTACAGCAGTGGGCCATGAACAGAAGTGGGCTGGCTGGGCACCATTCAGATTAAGAACTGGCTTCATTTTCCTACCTGGCTTTTCTCCTTCCAGAAGCTCGGACAGAAGCCAAATCGCCCACATTCATCCTAAATCAGGCTGTGGCTACCTTGCAGTGTCTTGGTTCTAGGAGCAAAGTGAAAGTCAACCTTGTATATTTGGAAAAAAGGCGAAAGGTCAAGCACACTCAGAAGAACCTGAGAGTCGTGCTGTTCCCCGCAGAAACAGCACTGCCCCCCACCGAGCTGTCACCTAACCCTCACATCCAAGGTTCAGATTGGATCCCTTGTGACAGGCAAAGGTGACCTTGGAAAATGCGATGGAGGTAGGCGCTGCCTTCTGGCTGACGTCCTTGGAGGCAGGTAGAGCTTAATGGCAGCTAAAGCCTCAAGGAAATGGATTAGCCTCTCTCTCTTTAGGCAAATCTATGTAAATTTTTAAAATGTCATTTTAGTGCATGGATTAGGCTCTTTGGAATTTGATTAGTATGAACTGATTCCTATGGTCTGTTTACCCCATGAGAAACTGTGGCATACAAGAGAAATAACATCAAACAAGTGTTTATTTCTCCAATGCTCAGTTTCCATAGCTACAGATGAGAGATTTGACAAGATGATCTAATTTCTAGATATGTAAGCCCAACATCAATATGTAAGGCCTCTCAAATAGCCCTTTCAACCTGCTAGTATTATTACAGAATAATCTCTAAAGGAGATTTCCACTTAAATATAATGTACCTAATGTTCCCCATTTAAAATGAATTATTTTGCAATAAAGCATCATCCCCTAAATTATCCATTTCATAACTTTGCATTTCTTGTAGACCTCCTTAAAGTGGGGGAATTCTTGCTCAAATATTCTTAGCCAAAGAAAAGCTAATATTGCAATTCCATCAGCACTGGGAATAGACTGCTTGTATTTACAAACTTGCTCCACCTTAATACTCAGTTACCTAGCAGATGAGACCTAAGAGATGAGCTGCCAACAGGGATGGACATTAATTTAGAAGCTGGGCAGAACTGGAACTACACTGACGGATGAAAAGCCTATTAAGTAGATTTTGAAACAGTGGCTCCCAGGAGGTGGGAAGACATGCCGCACTGAAATCCCATTATCCCTGTGGCTAGAGGGCACAGTTCCTCTATGCAGAGACAGGATCTCTAGGTTTTTCCTCCTCTTTCAATCATAATATCACTCAGTTTGCAAAGTGTTTCTCACACCTGCTTTCTCATTTTTGTTTCCGATCTTCACATCACTCCTGTGAAATAGGTAGACCAAGAATTATTTTATTATAACCATCCTGCTGATAAGGAAACCAAAACTCAGAGAACTTATATGTTACTTTTCCAAAGTGAGATTTATCTTCATCTCATCTGACGCAGAAACACATATGCTGTCACTTCAGAGAACTGACTGGCACTATGCTGAAAAAAATGCCGCATAATTCTCTTGTTTTTCCTTTCGAGCTTGTTGGCTCTTTGTCTCTGCTTACCTTTGCCAACACTGTCTTCCTGATTAAACAAATCAAGGACTACTTCCCCTATAATTTGTGTACAGTACCTGGTACTGTGCCCACTGGCCTCTGAGGTAAAGAACTGTCATTTTCACACAGACTTAAGACCTGGGAGAATAATTCAGAAAAGTCAAGTAGGACGTACAGATCTCAATTTAATAGGCAATGACAGGAGGCCATTAAAAATAGAATAGGAACCACTGTCGGAACTGGATTAGATCAATTCGGGAGGCAGGTGAAGGTGGTTCCAGACCACAGCCAGCATCCGTCCGCACCCCATCTTTTCCACAGCTGTTTGAGTCACCATCATCTCTCATTTGGATTCTGCGAGAGCCTCCTAACAGGTTACTCTGCTTCTCCCAGGCCCCCCACTACAGTCTGTTTCCAACTCAGCAACCCACTGATCCTTTAAAAACAAAGCCATCCGGTCACTTCTCTGCGCAAAAACTTGCAACGGATCCCCACTTCAAGCAGAACAAAAACCAAAGTCCTCAAACTGGCCTACAAGGCCCTAAGTGATATGGACCCATTTCCTTCAGAAACTCCCTCATCTCCTATGACTGTCGCCTTGCTCACTCCACTGCAATCTCTCTGGCCTCCGTGCTCTTCCTCTAAGACGAAAACATGCCAGACACACTCTGCCCCAGGGCTTTTACACTGTTCCCTCTGCCTAGTTCCCCAGCATCTGCCTGGCTAATCCCCTCACCTCCTTCAAGTCTCAGCTCAATTCTCATCTTCTCAATGAAACCAGCCTATCCTGTAGGTCGCCCAACCACTGCCCACCCGCACCCCTCCGACTGCCCCCTTACCTTTCTCTACTTTGTTTCTTTTCGTAGCACTTATCCCCTTCTAACAAACCATAAAACTTACTGTACTTATTGTCTGCTTCCCCCAGTCCCCCCTCAGCCCTCCTTCCTCCTTGCTTGTTCCCATGGTAGAGGGTACCCAGCTGATATATCCAAAGTACGGAAGCAGTCCCTGGCACATACTAGATATTCATTTTTAAATATTTGCTGAAAGAATGAAATTGAGGGGACATGAAGCTGGGAGGTCTCCCCTTCTTCCAGCTCCCCCTTTCCCCAAACCTCTCTCAAAGTCGTTGACTTAGACTCCACTAGACAGACCTGCCGCAGTCATTAAGGCAAATTATGCTACTTCATGTTCTTCCTTGGACTTTGGAGCCATCTTTTTTAAAGAAGGAAACTTTCAGTGGTGCTACACCCTCCATCCTTATTATCGTTATGCCCTTACGAGTATGGCCATACTCCTTCACTCTGAACGTACATTAGTCAAAGGCGCCATGGGAATTTAATCCATATCTTATTAGTATCTCTATCCTCATTTATTCTTTGGCATTATTAAGGCCCACAATTTAAACCTATAGACAGATTGATGGGGCCACAGTTAGAAGTTCATATCAGCTGGGTAGAGCTAGGGTTTTGTCAGGTAAAATCAAAGGCAGGATAAAGTTTTCTCAGTTGTCCTTTCATTGTTTCTTTCTTGTTTTATAGCTTTTTTACCAGGGATCTCCCAGTGTAAGGTCTACCCAGTGATGGGGGCTTCATCAGAGACTTTTCCCACCACTACCACCTTCGTAACTCCTGGGAAAAAAGGAGAGAAAACTACAAGGATTGATGATTTTTCTAGTCCTCTGAAACAAGGTACAGAATAAGTAGAGGTAAGACAAGAACGGAAAGAAAAAGAAACATTTTCAGTCCCAACACCTGCCCGGGTCTCCTAGGATTTTCCTGGAGGTTGAGAAGTTACACAGTTTGCATTAGAAAATCACTCCATTTCTTATGGAAAAAAAATCAGCTTCTCTATAAAGAAGGTCCCAGAAATGTTTGTAGCTTGACACTATTAATAATCCTTCACCTCCACACAAGTTGAGCTCACCCTGTAGCCAGATTCGGGGACAGCATAAAGGGTATTGGTGTGGTGGGTAATTCCAGCCATCATGTGAATAGAGAGGCGACATTTAAACTCTAAGCACTCGTTACAGTTATGACAACAACCAAGAAGCATGTTTTCATCTGCATTGTTTTTACAAAGAGCCCTCCCTAAATTGGCCAGGACTCAAATTCTGTAAGATTTCAGTTTGGGTTACATCCCAGTTCCAACAGGAGAAACGTAAATAGGAGATTAGTATTAACAAGATGCATATGAGCCATTTGTCCCCAAATTTGGCTTATGACCCAAAAACAATGGCAATTTACCTCTGTCCCTCATATGCCCCACTAAATTGAGAAGAGCACAGGAAATGTGATTTGCTAATCCCATACAGTATGTGTGTTGAGGCACAAGGACAGAGACCCTGAGAGGGCTGCTGGTGACAGACTCCCTCGCGTAACTTTTCTTTCCATGAAAGCAGTGCAAGAATCAATCCTACTTGATCATGGAAAAATTCCAAATCCTAGTAAAGGTGACTCTGGGAAGAGACTGCAAAGGAGGTTAGAGCAGAGCCCATGATGCCTACTCCACTCCTGACTCTGAACTGGAAATTCAGCCTCTGTCTCTGAATCAGGCTGGGCCCCTATTCGTCTTGTGAGCCAGGAGACCTTCAAGTCAAAAGGTCAATCTTTTCCTTCTCTCAAGTTCTCTTTTCTCCCTTTTCTATTCCTCTCTCTCTTTTTAGACACAGATGAGGACCTAGAGAAGAGGCAGAAATGGAGCATCGTGGTCAAATTTCTGATTGCAGTCACCTTGTTGTTCAGGGGAATTGCCATTATAGTGTTCATCATTTTTGAAGTCCCATGCCCTGTAAGTTTGCTGATGTACTGGGTCCTTGGGCTTGATCTATAATAGACCTCCTTCTGTCCCAGAGGCAGGCTGGCATAATGAGAAAAGCACAGACTTTGGAGTCTGGACACACCTGCCACTCTACACTCACTAGCTGAGTGGCTTTGAGAAAGTTGTTTGCCTTCTCCAACTGCAGCTGCCTCATCTTTAAAATGGGACTAATGATATTTGCCTCTCATGGTGGTTATGAAGTTTAATGGAGATTCTGTGGGAAAGGCTCCTGGCACGTAGAGGTGCTTGCTAAATGCAAGTTCCTTTCCTCTGCTGTACTTGTGCATTCTCTAGGGAGGATAGAGCCAATAGGAATGTATATTTTCTTTTTCCTTAGAAGAGATGATTTTCAGGAATTCTTTGGAGGTCCAGTGCTTAGGACTCCATGCTTTCACTGCCAGGCCCGGGTTCGATCCCTGGCTGGGGAACTAAGATCCCATAAGTCGTGTGGCACAGCCAAAAAAAACAAGAGAGATGATTTTCTTTAAATGGCCTGATGTGAGGTTTGGAAGATAATCAGATGCACAGCAGCCACCTGAAGTTAATACCGGGTCATTTTCTCCCTTCAGAGTCAATGCCTAGGAGCCAGAGAGCTATGCCAATGCCAGAGGTTGTGGAGAAGGCAAAGAAAGGAAGGCCAGCAACCTGGTGTAGCTGAATCCCAGACTGACTCTCAGCCCAAAAAGGAAAGTGTTCTCTGTATGGCTATTGTCATTTGCCTAGAGAAAATGGGGTTAATATATAAATCCTGGGAGACAGGAAGCTGCTTGAATTATGCAGCAAATGTGGGTAATTCTTTTATGTGTCAGGAAATGGGCAGGTATTTGTACTACTGTTTTCTTAACATCTGCAGGGTCATAATACAATAGGGTACTTATTGAAAATAGCTATTTATGGGCATCAGATATAATAAATCAGAATGGCTAGAGTGGGACCAGGAATCTTATTTTTAAGATTTTTTTTCACTGGACCACCAGAGAAGTGGTTTTTTTTTTAGATTTTTAACAAGCTCCCTAAGTAGAGGTGGTTTTACTGTGAAATTAATGAAGCTTAAACTCAGGACCCACGGGACCTGCACAAAGGCTTTGAATCCAATTTTGTATTTTTAAAATCTGTATTCTTTTTCTTTAAAAAGGGTCCCTGAAATTGTAAGAGCTTCAGAGCCCACAACCTATGTCTCCATCCCTGCCCCTGGGTAACTCTGACATACAACACAGTTCAGGAACCACCACACTTGAACACAGCCTGAATACTTGGCAAAGCACCTTCTTTCTTCCCTGCCCTGGGGTTTCCTGGCAGGATTATAAATCCATATTGCACTTTAGTGTGTAAGTCAGACACCACACCACCGGCTCAGCATGGCTGCTGTAAATAGTTTTCCCACCAGGAATGGACTCAGCCTTTGACTACAAGAAAGTGATGGGTACCTTCTCTACATCTAAAAACCCACTGAAACAAAGAGATGAGGTCTCCAATACTTTTTTAAATTAAAGAAGGTGGCCACTTTTGTAGAATTACAGCACTGAGAATGGGTCTCAAAGATTATATAGTCCAGGATGGGACACACTCTTTAGTTCCATGTCAACCGCACATATCAATAATCAAGTAGAGGACTTCCCTGGTGGCGCAGTGGTTAAGAATCCGCCTGCCAATGGAGGGGACATGGGTTCAATCCCTGGTCTTGGAAGATCCCACATGCCGCAGAACAACTAAGCCTGTGCGCCACAACTACTGAGCCTGCGCTCTAGAGCCCGTGAGCCACAACTACTGAGCCCATGTGCTGCAGCTCCTGAAGCCTACGCACCTAGAGCCATGCTCCACAACAAGAGAAGGCACCACAATGAGAAGCCGCGCACCGCAACTAAGAGTAGCCCCCATTCACCGCAACTAGAGAGAGCCCGTGTGCAGCAACGAAGACCCAATGCAGCCAAAAAATAATAATGATAATAATAATCAAGCATAGTGCAACTAGAAGATGAATACATTCCAGAGGTCTAGTGCACAGCATAGAGATTATAGTCACCATATTGTATACTTCAAAATTGCTAAGAGACTAGATCTTATACATTCTCACCACAAAAAAGCAATGATAATTATGTGACGTGATGGGATGTTAGCTAAAGCTACCGTGGTAATCACACTGCAATTTACAAATGCATCAAATCAACACGCTGGACACCTTAAACTTACACAATGTTATATGAAAATTAAATCTCAATTAAAAAAAATCAAGCATGGGGCTTCCCTGGTGGCGCAGTGGTTGAGAATCTGCCTGCCAATGCAGGGGACACGGGTTCGAGCCCTGGTCTGGGAAGATCCTACATGCCGCAGAGCAACTAGGCCCGTGAGGCACAACTACTGAGCCTGTGCGTCTGGAGCCTGTGCTCCGCAACAAGAGAGGCCGTGATAGTGAAAGGCCCGCGCACCGCGATGAAGAGTGGCCCCCGCTTGCCGCAACTAGAGAAAACCCTCACACAGAAACGAAGACCCAACACAGCCAAAAATAAATAAATAAATAAATATTTAAAAAAAAAAAAAAATCAAGCATGGCACTCTTTCCACCCAGGCATGGCATCAATCTTTTTTATCACAGTGCTTTAGGTATCCAATGCCAACTTATTTGTCATCTCTGGTCTAGGTTAATATTTTCTATAATCCTGTTTCTGCTAATGTTAGATGATGAGCCCAGGTAAATCAGTATAATTCTATAATTTAGTGTATTTTTAGTTCTTTAATCCAATCAACATTATCATTTCTACTGAACATTGAAAGAAATAGGCCTGAAGGGGACTAAAAAGTCTAGTCCAGAATTAGAAGAAGCCACGTAACAGCAACTCTGATTGAATTTCTCCCATGAACAAAATAAGATACTAAACGATAAAGGAATTAATTTTAAAAAAGAAATTTTATACCCACTGCCTCATTTGAGCCTCATAAAAATCCTGGGAAGTAGCTAGGGTGGGTATCTACATCTTACTGATACTTAAACTAAGGCTTAGAAAGGTTATTGACTTTCCCATGGTCACACACCTAGTGGAAACAGAACTAAAATTCAGGTCTTTTAATTCCTATACTGGATTTATTGGCATATTCATCTCTTCCACAAAATTTTACTGAAAGCCTTGAACTGAAGTTCCCTGCCTTCAAGAGGCTTAGAGTCTATGTTCATAAACAGTTAAGCATTTAGAAAGTACATACAAAATCAGGTGGGGCACAGTATAATGAGAGTGGAATGGGATTAGTAAAAAATATTTGGTCCACATTGACCCAGATCTTTGCCCCTTCTCAAACAGAGTGAGATTGTTTGGGCCTGATTCCAGGAATGAAGTCGAATCCCTGTGCATCTGGGATCCAAAGTAGCTGCACATCCAGGGCCCTTTCCATTCAAGGCAAATCGGTCAAACAAGGGGTGGCTGGGCTGTTTATTAGGAGGTTATTGGTTTCAACAAACTGTAGGTTCTCATACATAAGTGCACTTTGCTGATACTTTCGCAGTGTAAAGCACAATAAATTTTCCTAGAATCGATGGGTAACAAAGGCGAAATGGTGTGCACAGGGTTTAGTACTAAGCTATCTCTTTGTTGGTACATTAAGAAAGACCCATTTGCATCCTTCTTTATCTTTCATATTTCCTTTCAATCTCTAGGTTGGACAAGATGCTCCCAAATCATCAAGCCCCAAGAAAGCTGCAGAGATCACTGTGGTCCATGAGACATACTTCTGAAAAGTTCTGCTCTGCCTCACACACTGAATGAAAGATACTACATTGTCTTCTCCCTACTATTAATCAGTATGGGCAGATTCTTGCTAATCCTACCCTCGTATCTTCAGCAGGGACATTACGATCAGACAGTAATGCCAGGCCAATGAGGGGGAAGCCTGGGCTCCAGAGTTACTCTCATGCCTTTGCTACTGACTTAGCCACAAGCCTCTGAAATTCACTTGGTAATCCCACAAAAAATGGATATTTTTTTCACCCCATCAAATGAAAACAAAAAAAGTCTTCCCTCTGAGCACTATGAATGGACCCATTACTCTCTTTGACAAAAGGTTTAAACACAGCCTCCAAGGAACTGAGCAAAGCAGCCCTTGGTGTGGCACATTCACCAAGTCCTCGATTGTCCTCTCTGCTGACCTCACGCGCACTGGCTCTCAGCCAGCTGAGGGTGGGGCTCCTGTTTTCCCAGGCTGGCATTCATAGGGCTTTATGACTTAGCCTCTGCCACTATATGCAGCCCTCCACACACTGGGAAAGGGAACGTGACCCTAAGCGTTCCAAAAGTCCTCCTCGTGACTCATCCCCAAAGCACTTAGGGACTGCGTACAAATAGGATCCAGACTGGGAATTCCCTGGTGGTCTAGTAGTTAGGACTCGGCACTTTCACTGCTGTGGCCTGGGTTCAATCCCTGGTCGGGGAACTGAGATCCTGCAAGCTGTGCAGCACAGCCAAAAGACAAAAGCAAACAAGCAGAATCAAATAGGATCCAGACAAGGTCTGCTGATAATCCAGAATTCCTAAAGTTGGTCTGACATTATACCTTACCATCACAGTGAGCCGCAGACATTCTGAACAAGGATTCCAGAGCAACATGATTATGTGCTCCTTCTCACAGAGGCATGGCTCTAAGTCACGTCTGACTTACTTAAATGAGTTTGGTGAGAAAGTGAAACAGCTGCTTTTTATTTTAATACTCAGTGCAATATTTTACTGTATTTCTTAGCTGTGGTTTCTTCCTTTCCCTTACCTCAGCTAAGAGATAGTTTAAGAAAGGCTCAGTTTATAGAATTTATTATGAAATTAGATTTTTATTTATACATTGCAATTTTTCATAAAACTCAAAAAACTATGGATTACAATGCATATGACTTTTTACAATGAAACGAGACATCTACAATCTATTTTGTGTATCAAAGAATATTCTACTTGTTTTACCATTATAAATTGTCCTACTTGCGAAATTTTCTGAACATGTTAAGTAAAAAACTGTCAACTAATATATCAATACTTTCAATGTTAAGCTAATTGAGTATTACCTAACAATGAATTTTTGCAACAACTAATCTTTTTTTTAATTATTTATTTATTTTTTATTTTTGGCTGCATTGGGTCTTCATTGCGGTACACAGGCTTCTCACCATGGTGGCTTCTCGTTGCAGAGCATGGGCTCTAGGCATGCGGGCTCAGTAGTTGTGGCTTGTGGGCTCTAGAGCGCAGGCTCAGTAGCTGTGGCGCACGGGCTCAGTTGCTCCACGGCATGTGGGATCTTTCCAGACCAGGGCTTGAACCCATGTTTCCTGCATTGGAAGGCAGATTCTTAACCACTGTGCCACCAGGGAAGTCCCCAACTAATCTTACAAATTCAAAATTACTACTCAAACCTGTGTTCTAAAAACTGCATTTTGGAAATGTTTTTATTATGATGGTGGCATGAAACAGCTGACCTTGAAATAGAGCTTCAGTGAAAAAGGGACTGGCATGAGGGATACAAAGGGTGTTGTCCTGATTCTTTTCATGCGTCTGAAACCATTCCATTTCATTTTGGTGAAATGTGCCTATTCCTAAGTAATTGTTTTCTTAATTCTCTGGTAACAACAACAACATATACAAATCATATCCTCCTTTCTTTCACTTTAAGTACTGTCCAAAAAGGTACAACATCTAGCCTTAAGCCCTGATTTGATATTCAAGCTAACCCTAGAAGAGATGGAACCAAGCATGGATGATGATAATTTTCAAGGAAGCCCTAGAGATCCTCTAGGTGCCCTAAAGTTCCACAGAGCATGCTTTGAAAATATGTTAGGCGGAGAGGCAAGACCACTGAGGCTGGCATTTGAATAAATGAGTATCACCCTCCACTGATTCACAGCATCACCTCCAGTTTATCCTGCCATCTGTGGCTCAGTCTAACCATGAAATAGGGGGAAAAAAACCCGCTCCTCCTCAAGACCACTAGGGAGGATGATTAAAAACATTCCATACTTAAAGCTCTTGGTCTAAGACTGATACCTACATTCATCCCCACCTTCCCAGGCTTTATCCACCAGAGAATGTCGTTTCCTTTAGTCCAGAAACAGGAGATAAAACCTGTGGCAGAGTCTACACTCATTAGGTCTACTGCAAGAATATAATTTGGGTAACATGTACAGTGACCTTTCTTTATAGAGATTCACCAATGGAATGGAAATTGTTTATTTTGCTTTGGGGACTTGTTTCCCCAGCCAAAGCAAGGTCCCTTTGAGGATTTTCTGACTCCCTAATCAGTTAACAATTTTGAATATCGTATTCTCTTACCAGTGGAGATCTTTGAAAACTAAAAGATAAGAGAGAGAGCGGAAGAGAAGGGAGAACTCCCACGTGGACCTTGGGAAGTGACCTTTATTCTTTTTTTCCCTATAGGCATCCTCTGTATTTATTTATTTATTTATTCATTCATCTTTATTGGTGTATAAATGCTTTACAATGTTGTTAGTTTCTGCTGTACAACAAAGTGAATCAGCTACATGTATACATATATCCCCATAACCCCTCCCTCTTGAGCTTCCCTCCCACCTCCCTATCCCACCCCTCCAGGTCGTCACAAAGCATTGAGCTGATCTTCCTGTGCTATGCAGCAGCTTCCCACTAGCCATCCATTTTACATTTGGTAGTGTATATATGACAATGCTACTCTCTCACTTTGTCCCAGCTTGCCCCGCCTCGTGTCCTCAAGTCTGTTCTCTGCAGATCACTTCACAGCAGGGCACAATACTCCCTGTCACCACTATAGACTGAGCTATAGACTCAACTTGATAAAACGCCATTTCTATGGGGAGCCAATTATTCCTCTGGGAAGTGACTAGTCAGCAAGGTTTTTAACTGCAAATTCTTTCTCATTAAGTTACCACACATTGTGTTTCTGATTATTAAAGTACATCCTCATTATCAAAATGTTTAGAAAATACTGGAAAGTAAAAAGAATAAAAGAAAAAAATTATAGCTAATCCTTCTTCCCAGAGATAACCACTACTAACACTTTGATGCATCTCTTTACAGATTATAAATATATACACATATACATAAAAAGATACATATGTTACACAAACACCACCATACTCTTCATACCATTTTAAACCTGTCTCCCTCTCTTGGCTAATATATTACTACCATATTTCCAGTTAGCACAAGTATGAAGTTGTGTTTTTTTCAAGTCTTAGGCTGGAGAGGACTGAAAGTCATTCTACCTTTTTTAAGAGTCTGAGTCACCCCAGTACTTTTTGATAGGCCCAAAGATTAAAGGAGGTAGCTGCTTAGGGCAGAGAAAGCACATTCACAGACACCTGCAATTTAAACTTGTGATGGTATTGCAAAATGACATTCAGTAAATAGTTGTACTTGTGCATGTGTTAAAAGCATGACTTTATTCAAAGGAAGCACTTAAAATACACAATTTTATATTTCTGTTTTGCCATTTCTTCATTTTTTAAGATCTACCTGTGATTTCAACAATCAAAGTGACTGGGCTTCCCTGGTGGCGCGGTGGTTAGGAATCCACCTGCCAATGCAGGGGACACGGGTTCGAACCCTGGTCTGGGAAGATCCCACATGCCGTGGAGCAACTAAGCCCGCGAGCCACAACTACTGAGCCCATGTGCCTAGAGCCTGTGCTCCGCAACAAGAGAAGCATCGCAGTGAGAAGCCCGCGCACCACAACGAAGAGTAGCTCCTGCTCGCCGCAACTAGAGAAAGCCCGCACGCAGCAACGAAGACCCAACACAGCCAAAAATAAATAAATAAAATTAAAAAAAAAAAAAAGCAAAGTGACCTAGGCCTCTCTGGGTCTCTGACAGGCCTGAGCAGGCTGCCAGCAACCCTCTTTCTCTGCACACCCAGGCTAGTGCAAGGGGTTACTAACCAGAGAGGGACCTAAGGTGGTTCTAGCCCTACACGTTTTTCTCCCCACCCCTCCCTCCCTCTTATTTTGGAGACTCTTTAAGCACAGTCCAGTAGATTCTGACCTAGAGCACTTTTCCTACATTATGTCCCAAACTAGCCATTTTCCAAGGAAGAGTTGCTATGTGTACTTAGGACTAGCAGTCAGGAGCCCTTCTTTGTTTTGCCCTGTTCAGGTTGATGGTCTTACGGGCCTTCCTCCCCTTACACTCTGATCCTCCCCTCCTGCCTCCACTCTTCCCCTGCATTCTCAGAAAGGATTCCTTTCCCAGAGTTCACACCTGGCCCTCATGCTGCCTCAAGTTGCTCTTTTTATGTATACTTCCTAGTTCTTCTGCTTGAAGCCTGTTCTGTCTGTGTTAACTTTTACTTCTCTACATTACTTTGTATTCGACAAAGCACCATGCTCATAGTAGACATTCAAACAAATTACTGACGATGTCACACCACTAAATGGATAGCTGAGGGTAGCATAACTGACTTTCTAGAAGAAAATGAGGTAACCTTTACTTTTACATCAAAGTTGCTATTGGTTACCAGGTGCATGCAAACCAATGAGGGCCCAACCTGCAATTGTTGATAACACTTGAATTCATCTCTCTAGACTTATTCTTTTCTCTCACGTTTCTTTGTCTCTTCATCTTTCTCTTCCTTCTCCGTATTCCAATGCTTTTTTTTTCAACACTTTTCTTTTTCCTTTCCTTCTTTTTCTTTCCCCTTTTCACTGACCCGACTTGCCAGTGATCCAATACAAAAAATGTCTCTTAATCTGCACTCCTTGAATCCATGTCTATAGGACATAAATTTCAATCTCCAGAAGGCTTCTCACAGGCTGACCCTCCCTTGCTTGGTGCACCTCCGTCTGTAGTACAAAAACTTTCACCAGACTCTTATGAACTTGCGCCACCCAGTGGCTAAAGTTGCTAAAGTCATCCTCTGAAAAAAGCAGTGCATATAAATAATTAAATATAAACAAATGTGAAGCCTGTAATACTGCCCCAAAGGAAAAAAATAATTCATAGCAGCCAAATTCTGTCCTATTTTAAAGTCTATATTCTAATACTTGAACTAGGGTGGCAAAGAACATGTTTAGGGCTATAGTGTCATGGACTCCACAGAATAAGATGATGCCCACAAGACTCGCCAAGGACTTATTCAGGTCACTTCTGCTCCCTAATGTACTGGAAAAGAAGAATAAACAGCACAGGTTATAGGGTAAAGTCTTTATTGCTCTCTTGAGGAATCAAACATCCAACATGAGAGACACTATTTTGAAGACTTATAAACTATACATATAATATCAGCAGTTTATTTCTTCTACAATGAACTTTTTTTGGACATGTCTATGTCTAGGACATATGCCAAGGAGTAGAATTCATGGGTTGGAGGGTACATACACCATCAACTTTGCTAGACTGCATATAGTCCTCCAAATTGTTTGTAGCAAATACATTCTCACCAGCAGTAAAGAGAGTCCCTACAGATCCACCTCCTCCCTAACTTGGAAATCTCAGACTTTAAAATTTTTGCCAGTCTGATGGCTATGAAGTACTGTGTCATTGTAGTTCCTATGTGCATTTTCCTGCTTAATGGTGAGGTTGAGCATCTTTCTATATATCTATTTGCCTTCAGGTTTTCTCTTGCTTGCTTATAACCTCTCCCTTTTTTCTATTGTGTTGTTAGCCTTTTTTATTGAGTTGTAGAAGTCCTGTATTCCTGGCGATATTCCCGAATACTAATCTTCTGTCTTTGAAACATTTACTATCAAAAGTATATTTCTAATATAAAACGTATTCCTCAAAGCTGATTTACACATAAATAAACACCTGCCAGGCTCTGAAGCTCTGGGAGTGCCTTCTGGCTCCAAGATTCTGTTTTCATTTTGACTTCTATGGCTAAAAAGCTACTGGACTTATGTTTCAAAGTCCCAGGAAACTGAACCTATTCCTTAGAAGGACTTCAAGGACTCCCACCTTGAAGGACTCTGCTTTGTCAACACATATGTGACAAAATAAGGTAGCTGGGTTGTCAGCCTATTCCAACCCTATTCAATTCTTTATGGCAGGAAGAGAAATGAGCAGCTCTCAAAAAACTGCTAGTATCTGTTATTGTCTTATTCTGAAATTAAACCAGCTAAGTAATGCACAGGTTTAATTGCAGAGTGATTTATTCAGATATTGCTCTCCTAAGCATTTATAATGACTCCATGGTGTTGAAAAGAAGTGCAACCTGTAGCAATATCTAAACTCCTGGGCCTATTTTCCAGCTCTCCAGAATAAGCCATAAAGTACCTTTGCCTAACATATTTATTTGTCTAAAGGAGTGTCTAAAGCACAGGGAAGATGAACTTTGGCAGAACAGACAGCCCACGTGCCAGAGCAGCATCACATTAGAGATTTCTGTCTGGCCTCCTCTCCTTTCTGCTGTGGTATCACTGTTTACCCTTTTAGCTCCCTCCTTCCCATCTAAAGGAAATCACCTGATTCCCGAATCTATACCTTTCCATGAAATCCTTTCACTCCAACATACTCGTTCTTCCTGGTGGATTAATTTTAAGCCTTTTATCTCTAACTGCAGATAATAATAAGAGCTAACACATAATGCACATCTACTATGTACAGTAAGAATAAAAGTTTTGTCTCCTGCTAAAGTAACTCTGGGAAACAGGTAGGCCAGGGAGCATCTCACAGGTCTGAACTACCACAGCCCCTGAACCTGTCTCCCCGCCGCCACTCTCCTACCTTGCTTCAATCTGCACACAGTTCTCCACCCTTCAGCCAGAATGAGCTTTCGCCAGTGCACATTAGATCTCGTTACTCTTCTGCTAAAAAACATCAGTGACTTCCTACTGCTATCAGGACGAAACCCAAAATGCTTAATATGATTGCCAATGTTAATCAACTAAACCACAATAAAAAAAATTTTTAAAGACTGTCAAGGCCCTCGCTAGTCTAGCCTGCCCCCTCTCCAGTTTCATCTCTCCTCACTCTTCCCCTTACTCTAGCTTCAGCCAGAGTGGACTAGCTTCCTTCTTCCTTCTCTCAGGGTCTACACTGTCCCCTCTGCCTGGAACACTGTTTCCACTCCCTCATCCCACCCTCCCCTTCCTTCACTATTTGCCTATTTAACACCTACTCATCTTTCAGATATTCGCTCAAAAGAACCTCCTTAATAGATCCCCCCCTTAGGAATTCCCTGGCGGTCCAGTGGTTAGGACTCGGCACTTTCACTGCGGTGGCCAGGCTTCAATCCCTGATCAGGGAACTAAGATTCTGCAAGCCGTGGGGCACAGCCAAAAAAAGAAGAGTCCCCTTTGACCTCCCAGACTCCACCAGGATCCCCCATTATACCCTTTTATAGTGCACATTTCCTTCATGGTATTCATCTGTTTGTAATGTATTTCTGTGGCATTTGATTGACACCTCGCTTACAGAGGTAAGCTACATTGAGGACAAGGACCATGTCTGTCTTGCTTACATTTACATTATGTCCCTAAGCCTAGGGCTGTGTCTGACACTTAGAGGGACTTAGTAAATAACTGCCCTTAATGAAAGAAGAGACAGATGGGAGTTGAATTGGTTCTCTTCCCTGAACCTCTTTATTTCAAGGATCCCAGATACCAGAAATTTAGGACCTATCCTCTCTGTGTCCTTCCTTCTTTTTACCATGAGGCACCAGCCTGGCCTTCAGCTCACTTAACCCTCTGAAGTAGCTGTAATTATCTGCATTTTATAGAAGAGAAAACTGAGGATCAGAGACTTGCCCGAGGTCACAGGGCTAGGAAGTGGACACAGCTAGGATTCCACTATAGGTCACTGGCCTTAACCTCTATGCTCTTAACCACGACACATGAGCCCTGTCAATTTATATCCTTCATTGATATTTCTCTTGGGTGGCTGAACTCTTTCTTATCTATTTCTTTGTATTAGGAGGATTATTCTTTGTGATATGAGTTGCAAACATTTTTTTCCATTTTATATTTATGTTTGTTTTGTTTTGTTTTGTTTTTTGAGGTACGCGGGCCTCCCACTGTTGTGGCCTCTCTCGTTGCAGAGCACAGGCTCCGGACGCACAGGCTCAGTGGCCATGGCTCACAGGCCCACACGCTCCACGGCATGTGGGATCTTCCCGGACCGGGGCACGAACCCGTGTCCCCTGCATTGGCAGGTGGACTCTCAACCACTGCGCCACCAGGGAAGTCCTATATTTATGTTTTGACATTGCTTAAGATGTTATTTCACTCTGCAGAAATTTTGAGTGTTGTGTGGTCAAATTATTAACCTCTCCTTTTATGCCTTCTGTATTCTGAGTCATAGTTAGAAAGATTTTCCTTCCCCATGCCAAGATTATAAAGGAATTTTCTCATATTTTCTTTTAGTACTTTTATAGTTTTCAATTTTTATATTTTTATTTAAATATTTAATCCATTTGGAGTTTATCCTGGTGTGAGATATAGACCGACGTTTATTTTTTCCCCAGATGGTTATCTAATTGTCCACACCATTTATTGAGTAGTCCATCTTCATCATACACTAATTCCTATATGTATTTTGGTTTACTTCTGAACTTTCGCTCCTCTTCCACTAGTATGTAAGTCTATCCAAATGCTAGAGTAATTGGTACTTTTTCTTTTTTCCAATGAGCACTTTTTAACCTTTATCTTTGACTTCTCTGTAGTACTTGGCACTGTTGACGAATCCATTTTCCTTGATGTACTCTCAGTGCTATATTGTTAGATTACTGAGAAGGTGAATAAACATGTACTTAGGGCACTAGCAATCAGTGGCACCAAAATAATGATAATAAAGAAGATATAATCAAAGAGGTCACCACAGAAAAATCAGAACTTTGTTGGACTTCCCTTACACATATTTTATAGCTTATATTTTTTTTTAAGATTTATTTATTTATTTTGGCCATGCCACTCGGCTTGCGGGATCTTAGTTCCCCGACCAGGGATTGAACCCGGGGCCATAGCAGTGAAAGCACCAAGTCCTAACCACTGGACTGCCAGGGAACTCCCAATATTTTTATTTTAAATTACATGCGAAGCACTATATTTTCAGTTATTTAGGTCCTATAGGGTCTCAATGTTCTGTTGACTACTGCCCACCCCCATCTTTACTACCACTTCTGTCTCTTCAATCTACTTCTCCCTTTCTGGACTACGGGGTCTTCCTCCGTATCTTACCTGTTGTTGCCCTCCAAGTTTCCACTCTTCACCTTTCTTTTCTCTTTTTCCATTCAATGAGCTCAGGCAATCTCATCCTCTCCCACGGTTTCAAAATTCCGAGATTTGCGCTGACTTCCTAATCTGTGTCTCTGTCCCAGATCTCTCCTTTAGCTTTGAATCTCCCTACGGAATGTCACCTGTACAACCTGCAGACACCTCAAACTCCACGTATCCAGAACAAAACCTGCTCTTTTCTACTTTGTGTCTGCTCTTAGCCCTATGGTCCCTGTCTTGGTGACACCATCATCTACCCAGTCAACCAAGCTGGACATTGAGAACCATCTTTAATTCTACCACCTTAGTTACTCCCCTTCCCCCATTACTTTTTTTTTGGCCACACCGCGTGGCTTGCGGGATTTTAGTTCCCCAACCAGGGATCGAACCTAGGCCCTCAGCAGTGAGAGTGTGGAGCCCTAACCACTGGACCGCCAGGGATTTCCCCCCAATTACTTCTTAAACTGCTTAAATCCATTTATTTTTCCTCATTCCCCATTCCAACCATGTTAGCTCAAGCCTTCATCATCTCTTACTTGGACTTCTGAAACTCCTGGCCTTTCCTTTTGCCACTTATTAGTCCACATCACTGCCAGAGATAGGTCTAAAACCAGATTAGTGATATCACCACTCCCCAGCTCAAAATGCCTCACTGGCTCTCCATGGCCTCTGGAGTAACGTCCAAAGCCCGCTATGGTCTGACCTCTGTGTACCTTGTAGCTTCATGGACAGTGGCCCTCCTTTCTTGCTCTCTGTACTCCAGTCACACAGCCCAAACTGCATGCTATCTCATGCTTCTGACCTTTGAATAATTTGATCTCTCTGTTTGGAATTTCCTTCCCACTCTTCTCCAAGACTTAACTCATCACTTCCCAAAGACCTACCCCTTTATTCTCCCTAGAATTGGCCAGTCTCTTCTTGGAGCCCACAGTGTACCTAGCACACCTCTGTTACAGCACATATTACCTTGTATCGTAATTATCTGCAGGCCCATCTGTCTCCCCCGCTAGTCACTGAGCTTCTTTTTGAGGGCAGAGATTATTTGATTAGTCGTTGAATCCCTACTACCTCGGCCTACAGTAGGACTCAATAAATATTTATGGAATGAAGGAATAAACACATAAGAATGCTCTAGAAGTTTCAAATAAAAAGGTTTGCTCTGGAGGTTGACTTGTGGAAGGCTAGCAGTCTGTCTGTCAGAAGACCTCTCAGGCTGTTTTACAAGCTTAGAAACCCAAATTTTCCACGCATAGAGAATGGTCCCATTATTTAGGAGTAGATTCATACTAACCACGCTCATACGTAAAATTATCAACTTATTTATAATGAGAAATACAATAGTCACATGTATAGAAATAGTCTTCTGTACAACTATCCCAAACCTAAAGGTAGGCCTATATAGGAAGCTGCATTACTCCTGCATCATTGTTTAACCTGTGCACTCTCAATGAAGGAGGAAAAAAGAAAATTTTATTCTTGAGGAGCAAAAACAATCTTACTTTTTATGTAAAAAGTACAGATATACATACAGTACATAAACAGATATACAGCTAGCATATCTGTGGTCTTAAAAGTTCATCCGGGAAAGCAAATTAAGAAAAAAAAAGTCTAAAAAGGCTCTTTAGGGCTGGCAATAATGATAAAAAAAAAAAAAAAAGGTTGAGAAACACTAGTTTAACCTCTGTATGATTCTTTCTTAAGGAATTAGAACAAGTGGAGTTATTTCTAAAATTCAGATATCCAGTGGCATTAGGTTGATATAGTATCTCTATAATAGCCAATACTGGAGCGATTGTGCTTGAAATTCATTGGCTGAGCCTCTTCCTTGAATGGGCACAAGAAAGTCAGCTTCAACAGGCTCCAACTCTTCCATTACTAACTAACCCCGCCCTCTTGCAGGCTGACTCATTCTTCCTTTGGATGTGTATGCATACTCTGTATTTCTCAGGAGCCGTTCTATTTCCTAAAAAAACTTGACATATCTCTGCTGGGATCCATTAACTTCTGAGGTTGTATAAAGTTTAGAGGTTGGGGATAGAAGTTTGAATGACTACTATGCTGCCTGCTTACACTCTCTGAGCGTCAATTTCTGCATCAGTAAAATGGGAGTAACAACACCTCCCTTGAGGGATTTTTAAGGACTAAAATGAGAAAGTGTACACAAAGAGCCTTGCACAGTAGCTGTTTTTAGTGCCAAGTTGGGAGACAACACTGCTGTGTCATTTTGAAGAGTGTGTTCATGTGTGTGTGAGCGCATGATTAAATAGTAAAGGGCTTCAGAGAAAACTGCTGTCCTTGGCATGATTATAGATTCCAGAAAATTAGTAAAGTGAGTAAACACTAAAAAATGTGTTTGGCTGTGTAAAAATAACCAGTTACAGCCATTTATGTAAACAGCTTAACATTTAAGGCCTGATTATCATGCAGCACAATAACAATTACATATATCATTAAATATGCATCAGATTAACCTTGTCTAAGTTTTATTTGATTACAATAGCACTCTATAGAACAGTCTTACAGTTAATTGCTCATAATGCATAAGTCTGTTCACTATTTACATCAATTTAATGAGACAGAGCTCCTGAGCATGTCCTGCATTTGACGTAAGCCTGGATTATTCATCCTTGATCGCAACTGTGCATTTGCCCTATGACCTGTGAGATAATGTACACTCTCTTTAGTTTTGTATAGTGAGGAAGGTGCTAAAGAAGCAGGTAGCAAAAGAAAATTCTGTTTAATTTGGTGTTTTGGAAGCCTACAGGTTTCCAGTAGATAGTTCTTGGTTAAAATAATGAAAATATTCCAAAGCTGAGCACTGGCCAACCTAGCCTAGAACACTTCTAAGCAAGCCCCAAGGTCATACTCTGAAGCACTTCTAGAATTAACATTAAAACTACAATTATAATTCATTTGACTCCCACCATGAACTAGGTACTACACATACATCATCATATCCTTATAAAACTCCTATAAATTAGGTATTATTATTTTCATTTTACATATGAAGAGAAAAGAGACATAGAAAGATAATAGTTTGCTAAATTCTTGAAGGTAGTTAGGATTCAAATTCAGGAAAGGCTTCAAAGTACATGCTTTTTCAATTATATTAAACTGGGCCAGGTTTCTTACAATTCATATTTCAAACACTTACTAGGCACTTGTTGGTTGCAAAAGAGTATAGACTGCCTGTCATCAAATGATGCAAAATACTTTAGGAGCCTGTTTTGAAGGTCAAAAGGTAGAGGCCTCGTTCATCAGGCTGAAAGGCATGCAGCCAGGCTGCCTAGCAGGCATTTAAAATTTTCCTGATAAACAGGAGTCGCTCAGCAACAATACATTCCTGGTTCACCTAACTTTTAGATTCTACCCCAAGCCTGCTGTTTCAACAGACAGACATCCTGCGCTTTGTGGAGATCAAAAAGAAGTCAGTGAGGGTATTCTCTGGCAGTCCAGTGGTTAGGACTCGGCACTCTCACTGCCGGGGCCCGGGTTCAATCCCTGGTCGGGGAACTAAGATCCCACAAGCCGCACGGAGCAGCCAAAAAGAAGAAAGTCAGTAAGGTGAGGGTGAGGAAGAGGCAGAGGAGATGGGTAGCAAAGGGCTGGATTCATGAAAATTTGGCATAATGGCCATGGCATTACGAAAATCCTAATACTTGCTAACTTTTCACTTTGAATAGCCAGAGGGAGTTTATTAGTTACATTTGGACAGACCTGATTTTAATTCTGGCTGTACTACCTAGTAACTGAATGACTTAGGGCAAGTGGTTTTTACCTCTCGGAGCCTTGTTTTTCCTTATCTGTAAAATGGGATGCAGTAAGGTCCCTTGGCAGAATTCTTGCCCCTCTTGTTCATCTTTGAGATGTTTAGGGCCCTCTTACTTATGCAGAAGCACTCCAGTCAAGCCACTGTGTGGAGAGGTAGCTATATGTAGACCTTACATTTCCTTAAGTAGCTTAGCAAGAGTACTTCAACCCTTCCTCTGCAGACTGGTCATGGTTGAGGTTGATCAAGTTAAAAGAGCAATCTAGGAAACTCCTGGAAACAAAAGGATTGATTTCCTATCTCCTCTGACTAGGGTGGCCACAAAAGAAGAAAGATATGGGGGGCGGGGAGCAAATGGGGACAAGAGGATGCCAATGCTTCTGAATGCAAGAGACAGCAACAGAGGCTGAGGAGGCTGGAACCAGTCCTGAGCTGGGCCATGGTGGACCCAGGGCTTCTGTGAAAGTGCCTTAGTGTGTGAACTCAAAGGGCTGAGCCCTAAGAGCTGCAATCCTTGAGGCTCAGGCCTTTTGTGGCATGAAGTCCTCTCTACTGAGTGCATCACAGGAAACTCCTTGCCTTTAAGAGACCCTGCAATTGGCAAAGCAAAGGGCTCTGCTCCCAGACATAAATCTCTGGCTAATTTACATTGACTGGGGTTATCTTAGAGTTTAAAGGGGAGGAAGTTGAAACCTAGAAGGCATGGCTAGACTTTTAGACTTTTTGTTTTTATCTATTTGTATACCAAGGGGATTCCCTGGTGGCGCAGTGGTTAAGAATCCGCCTGCCAATGCAGGGGACATGGGTTCGATTCCCTGGTCCGGGAAGATCCCACATGTTGCAGAGCAAGTAAGCCCGTGTGCCACAACTACTGAGCCTGTGCTCTAGAGCCCGCGAGCCACAACTACTGAGCCCACGTGCCACAACTACTGAAGCCCGCATGCCTAGAGCCCATGCTCCACAACAAGAGAAGCCACCGCAATGAGAAGCCCACGCACAAGGAAGAGTAGCCTCCGCTCGCCGCAACTAGAGAAAGCCCACACACAGCAACGAAGACCCAACGCAGCCAAAATTAAATTAATTTAAAAAATAAATTAATTTAAAAAATTTTTTTTAATTTAAAAGTATTTGTATACCAAACTACAAAGAGCCACTTCAGATACAGGAAAAATAAATATTAGATGAGGTAAAGTTTATAAAGTCTTTCAGTACTCAGGACATAGCAAGTAACTAGAAATGGCAGATAGTCATTTCCACTAGGAGGAAGGCTCAGAAACTGCACTTCTGGTTCTAACCACAGCAGCTAAGCAGCTCAAGGGGAGCCTGTGGGGATATTTGGAGACAATCAATGGCAGCCACATTACAGAGCCTGGACAGCTCTTTTCCTTGCCTGAGTGACTTCATCCATACCTTTGCCTTTACCTGCTCATTTTGCAAATATTTGTCCAGGATGCACTTCTGGGCACTGAGGTTACAAAGAAGACACACAACCAAAGAAACAATTCTAATATGGTTATAGCATTTTAGCCCTGGCCTCTCTGAGCTCTAAATTCATTTATGTCATTTCACTCAGATTGCAAAACAGATATCTGAGACAGACCTTTCATTTCTCCTCCAAATTTGCCTGATGCCACCACACTGCTGAAGGCAAAAACCCAGAAAAACACTGCCTTAATCACTGTTACCCTTACCCTCACGGTGCATTTTCATTTCTCCACATCTTTCTTAAGCACAATGAATGACTAAATGGGGGCTTAGAATTCTAATGAGGGCCTAACGTCAATTGAAGAGGAAGGGTAATTTCCAGATGAATGCTGTGTTTTTAATGAATAGATCCCAGTATTGTGTGGGACTGTTTTTCCACAACAGTACAACACTGATGACTCATATTCAGTTTGTTGACAATCGTGACGTCCAGATCTGGATATATGCCCTAGCCAGACTCAAAAACTTTCAGTTTAGATGAGAAAGACATGAAGATGAGTCCTAAAGGTTTGAACCTATTTTCTGTTTGCGGAGGTGAAGGTGTCGTAAAGGTGTAGCTGAAACATCAATGTTCATAAACTACCTGTTGAACAACTGCTGGGCGATCAATGATTTAAAGGCCAATTTTTATGTTTCTACTATCGATTCACACAACTGCCAGAGTGATCCTTTTAAAACAAATCTGATTATTCCTTTGTTCTCAACCCTTCCATGGTATTCTATCACATTCTAATAAAATCTGAAGTCCCACATGGCTTACCAGATATACAATCTGGCTTCTGCCTGTTATCCAACTTATTGCTTTAATTTGCTGTGCTCCAGCCTCACTGCTCTCCTTGCTTCTTCTCCAACATGCCAAGCAGTCAGGGCTATTTTAATTGCCATTTCTTTTCTCCTGGAACAATTTCTCTCTAGAAATCCACACAGCTGCCTCCCTCATTTAATGATTAGATTTCTGCTTACAATTAAGAGGACTTCCTTGTCTACCCCATCTAATAAAGCATCCCCTTTCTCCTAATTTTTTTAAAAACTTGCCACATTACTGGGCATTAGCTATTATTTAGTAATATATTATGTGTATTGCTTAATGTCAATCTCCCCCCTTATTATGAGACAGACTTTGTTTTGTTCACAGCTGAATTCCCAGCACCTAGAACATTCTTCTCATCAAATATTTGATAAATGAATAGATTTTCAGAATACATCAAATGTAAAACTATTCTAAATTTATTGACATGAAGCATAGAAAAATATCTAGAAGAATGTATAGCAAAATGTTAACTATCATGGTGGGAGCTGGTTTTCACATATTTTTGCTCATGCAAACATTCTAACTTTTTTTTTTTTTTAGTATGAACTTGTATGACTCAGATACTAAAAAATGAGTAAAGAGGCCACACAGGCATAAAGTGTAAATGAATTCTATAAGAGGTTGAGCAAATTTATGAAAAACTTCTAAATAGATGTATTAGCATGATGGTTAAGCTAAACTACTGTTTGAATCCCCTTCCCCAACACGGTCTAGCAGTGTGATCCCAAGTTGTTCACAAGGCAGAGTCTAAAGGTTTTCACCTGTCAAATGGGGACAATAATAATTAGTGTCTACCCCATAAGGTGGTTTTTGAAGATGAAACGGGACCATGTATGTAACCCCCTTGGTACAATGCCTGGCATGCAGAAAATACTCGACAAATGGCAGCTATTATAATAGTTAGTAGTAACAAGAGATGTTGGGACATACCTAGCCCTCAAGATTGACATCAGAGTGGACCACCACATCCTCTCATCATTGCGCCTCAGTCTGGGCCCCTGAAGCCCAAAGAGGAGATGGTTCTTTCCAAAGAAGATAATTTCGACGTTCCAGAAGCATCTGAATCAAACGTACCCTGTGAACCCTTAAACCTTTCAGGCAGTCTGGTTAATCCATGAGCAGCACTGCAAGACCCGGCTTCGAAAGGCGACCACCGCTCGCCGTCCTTGGGCCCAGTCCCTTAGCCTTGATTTTGTTCAAGGCTGCAACAGAGGTGAGGGGTGGGAATGTTAGAAAACACAAAAGCGGGGCAGTACCGGCCCGCTCCAGCTCACCGCACTCTAGAGCGGCTCAAACGGCACCACGCACCGGCAAGCCTGCGGCAACCAGCAACGCGCCCCCAGGGAAAAATGATTACTGGTCCGACTCAAAACTCAGACAAGCTGCTCAAAGGCCCACCCTCCAAGGCCTCTACTAGAGGCCAGACGCTAGCGCACGGGGAGGGAAGGGTCGGGGACGGAGGGAGGGGCAGCCGTTGATGAGCCGCACGCGGCAAGGCCGCGACGGCCGGGGCGGGGACTGGGCGGAGGCGGCGAGCGCGCGGCCCGCTCGCGCCTGCGCCGCGCGGGAGCGAGCACGCAAGCCCAGGGCGCGCGCGCTGCTGGCGTTTCCTCGGCGCGGAGGAGGGGAACGAAGTGAGGTGAGGCACGAGGCGCTGCGGGCGGGCGGCGGCGGGGCGCGAGCCCCAGTCTCGGGACAAGGGGGAGGCAGGGATCGTGAGGTGCGGCGGGGTTGGGGGCGGACTGCGGGCCCCGGCGGCGTCGGCGGCGAGGGGGGCGAGGGGGGCGAGGGGGGCGGGCCACGCCGCGCCGTGGGGGAGGGCGGTGTGGGGCGGGCCTGAGCCCTGGGGCCCCGCCCCGCCGCGGCCTGACGCGCCCCGCCCCCTGGGCGGCCCCGCTGGGTCCTAGCCTGGCTCTTCCTGCCTCTGCTGCAAGGGAACGCGAAATCCCGTTCTTAGCTGACGTTACCCCTTGTTTTCAAGAAGGCCTTCCAAGTAGATATTTCAGGTCAGTTTTAGAGGTGAGGTGGTCTGAGGCTCCAGTAGGTAACTTCTTGGAATTTGGCAGATGTTAATGTGGAACTAGCATCCATCCTTTCATGGATGTTAGCGTCAGAAATGTCTCTTGTGTGAAGAAAGAGGAAAAAAGAAGATTCCGCTTATTGCAATATTGCGCTTACAACGTGGAGTGTTTGAGACTATACATCCTTTACTTGACCATCTCTACTAACCTCTGTTGAAGTGACGCTGCTGTTCACTAACTGTAAGACATTGTGCAAGTGACAGTCTTTCAGAGGTTCCTTTCCCTTCTTAAAAAAGCAGCATGCCTCAGAAGGTTGTAAGGATTCAGAGACAATCCACATACAGTGATACTACAGTGCCTGGCATATGAAAAATATTCAGTAAATGTTGGCCATTATTTCATTATTGAGTGCATAATACCCCTTACTAAGCGCATTTTCTTCAAACTCATTTTCCTGGGACCAGAGCAGAGGGGTAACCACTCCAGTTCATTCCTGGAAAAGACAAGTTCATTGACAGTTTTATGTGAGTGTCCCATACAGTTAACGATGAATTATTCCCCAAGCTAAAACTAAAAACTATCAGGTGAAAGAAGTCACTGCAGGAGAACTAATGATGAACTAACCTTTTTGTAGAATTAACATTTATATGTCCATTACATTTGTGTTTATTGAGTTCTTTCCTCTTGGCACTGTGCTTGGTGCTTTAAGACATACAAATTTGTATTTGATGTAGTCCCTGCTTTCATTTAGTCTAGAAATGGGGAAAATATGCATTCAGAAGTGATTCTCACAAAGTGGAATGTGAAAAATGCCAAAAAAAGAGATAGATAAAAAGATATGGGAGTATAGAGGGAGGGGGGATGTTTTCATGACTTCGTGTGAAATATGAGTTCATTTATGTCTTCAAAAAGATAACTTTGTATATAGTACATACCTATTAAATAGCTGTTCAAAGAATAAATTAGTGAACAAAAGGTACGTTGTAATAGATAGGATTCCTTAGTTTTCTAGTAATAGACGTTCATTCAGATTAAAGTATTACTGGAACGATAGAGAAATGAGAAAAAACAAACAAACAAACCTGCACCATTGGGCTACCCTTGGGGATGGGGATCTCAAGAACCAGATCTCTTGGACCAGATTCTTTGGCTAGTGAATGAGCTCTAACCTGCCCTCTGTCCTTGGATACCTTACTCAAGATTCAGCTTTCGGTAAGAACAGATCTGGTTGCTTTAGCTGCTGTGGGGCTGGGGGGTGGAGTATTGGGATTCGTAACCCCACGAAAGCCATATGAAAGTCAGTTTCCCAAAGGAAGGAGGGCTAAGGAGAAAAATGAGGCCTGGCAGAGAACATCAGTTGTTGTTTATTAGAGATATGTAGCCTTTGTAGAGGGCTTACTATGGACCTGGCGCTATGGTACATTATCTATGTGGATTTTGATATTTAATCTTCAGCAACTCTAGAAGGTAGATATGATTGTATCATCCATTTTACAGAGGAGGGAACAAGCTTGTAGAGATAAACAAATTTGCTTAGCCTTACAAAGCTAGGATGTGGTACAGTTGAGTAAGTTGCATTATGTTCTCTTTATCTTGTCCCTTTAAAGTATTTCCTCATCCATGTGCCACTTTTGTTTGTTTATAGGGGGGGTCGTCAGCTTTGGTGTCTGTGTTGGCCAGTTCTGAAATCTCCTTGAAGGAGCCCTACATTGAGGAAGATCAAAGCAGCAGTCTTTGCCAACTGGGGAATGGACCGTTTGAGTTCCTTTAGCAGTAAGTACCATGGGAACAAGTCCCAGGTGAATATTAATAGCAAACTGAAGTGGAAGTTGATCAAAGAAGAAAAATAAGCACTTTGAAGATGAAGCCATGTGAATCTGATCCTAAAGGAATGAGTATCAAATCAGAATAAAATCAACCACTACTACTGAACACATGATACAAAACTGAGCACATGACACTCAAGGTCTTATAAGAAAATTAAGCTCAGGTGGACCATTCATAATACGATTAACCCGTAGTTCGACTTAAAAAAGCAGTTGAATTTCTCTTTAGAATCAATAACATATTTCAGGCGCCTTGGTAAGAACTAATGTCAGTGGTAGAATAAAGGAAATGCTCCTGCCCCTGCTTTCTTGGCACTTGTATTCTAAGAGTAAACTATAGTACAGTAATAGTGCAGAGACTTATGGCGTACATGTGAAGTAAATCCAGGCAGCCACAACTATGGAGGAAAAAATACACTTTTTCTTTTCTTCTGAAGATAAGAGATTTGGCAGAAATAGAAATCCATTGTTAGATGTTAGTAGTGTCCCAATGAGAAGACTCAGAAAGTCACTTTTAGGGTGTATCCTCCTCAGCAGTTTCTTTCTTCCTCCCTCCCTCCCTTCCTTCCTTCCATTTACTTATTTTGCTTTTGGCTACGCCAGGTCTTAGTTGCAGCACGTGGGACCTTTTAGTTGTGGGACGCGGACTCTTTGTTGTGGCATGCATGCGGGATCTAGTTCCCTGACCAGGGATTGAACCCGGGCCCCCTGCATTGGGAGCACTGAGTCTTACCCACTGGACCACTAGGGAAGTCCCTCAGCAGTTTCTTAAAGGGGCTCTAATTTACTCTCTCATCAGACTCCCTATATATATTTAGGACAGAATGGAGTCTTCCAATACATCTAGTTCAGATCTTTCATTTTTCACACAGAGAAAGAGCCTAAATGAATTATCCCCATGCTGGGAGTGTAAACTGAAACCACTCTCTCCCCCTTTTCAAAATAATTAAAAATTTTTTAAAAAGTGTTTTTTTTAATATTTTTAAGCTAAACTTTAAAATTTTTATTTGGAAACAATTTCAAACAGGAAAGTTGGAAGAATAAGAATAGTACAAAGAATATCCATACACCTTTTGTAAACCTTTTACTCTATTTTCATAGTTCTCTATCTATAAATATACATATTTATTCACATATATATGTATTTATAAGTAGATATACATACCCCATATTTTTTTTTCAGAATCATTTGAGGGCTTAGGGACATACATCATGGCCCCTAAGTACTTCAGTGTTTATTTCCTGAGACTAGGGATATTCTCTTCTAACTTCAGTACATTCTAGCCTCAGTAGAGTTGCCAACTTTAGTAAGTATAACACTGATAAAATACTTTTATCTAACCTGCCGTCTGTATTCCAGTTTTGTCAGCTGACTCAACAATGTCCTTGGGGCTTCCCTGGTGGCCCAGTGGTTGAGAGTCCGCCTGCCGATGCAGGGCACACGGGTTCGTGCCCGGGTCCGGGAGGATCCCACGTGCCGCGGAGCGGCTGGGCCCATGAGCCATGGCCACTGGGCCTGCGCTTCCGGAGCCTGTGCTCCGCGGCGGGAGAGGCCACAGCGGTGAGAGGCCTGCGTACCGCCAAAAAAAAAAAAAAATGTCCTTGACGATGTTTTTTTTCCTTCCCATACAGGATACAGTCAGGGTTCAGGTCTTGCATTAAGTTGCGTGTCTCTTTAGCCTCCTTTAAACTGAAACGTGTCCACAGCCTTTGTCTTTAGTGATTGACACTTTTGAAGAATACAGCCCCTTTCTCCCCTTTTTAAAACTAGAGGTGTCTCATTTTGGGTTTGTCTGGTCTTGCTGTGTTCCTCATTAGCGATGTTAATTTTGAAAACCCAGTCAATGGGGGCTTCCCTGGTGGCGCAGTGGTTGAGAGTCCGCCTGCCGATGCAGGGGACACGGGTTCATGCCCCGGTCCGGGAAGATCCCACATGCCGCGGAGCGGCTGGGCCCATGAGTCATGGCCGCTGAGCCTGTGCGTCCGGAGCCTGTGCTCCGCAACGGGAGAGGCCAGAACAGTGAGAGACCCGCATACCGCAAAAAAAAAAAAAAAAGAAAACCCAGTCAAGGTGTGCATTTGAGTTCTTCACTGTTTAATGTCTATTTTTTCTCTTGCGTCCAATAAGCAACCCATAAGGAGACACTTTCAGGCCATAAAATATCCTGTTCCTCATCAGAATTTCTCCCTAGTTAGCATCCATTGATGATTTTTGCCTGATCCAGTCTTTACTACGATGGTCGCAAAATGATTTTTCCCCCTGCCTCCAGCACTCTCCATATTTACTAGTTAGCACTTAGCATTCTACTATAATCAAGAGACCTCCTGTTTCACTTATTTATTATAAGTATGCATGCATGAATTCCTTTATTTTCAGTGGTTTATAATTCATTATCATACTTACTTTGGTTCTCAGATTGTCCTAATTTGAACACTGTGAGCCCCTTCAAGCCGGCTCTTGCAACCTTGTGACGTGCCCCATCGCTTTTTTGAGCATCTGCTTACTTTTTGGCATGGCTACATGTTCGAGGTGCATCTTCTACCTCCCATGCCCCAGCCCTAGAATCAGCCACTTCTCTGAGGAGCCCTTGGTCCTTTTAGAAAGGCGTGCCATTAGAGACCAAGATATGGCCATTGCTTATTTCTACTAGAGTATCTTGGCATCTGGGCCTTTTTGGCCCACAGCGCTGGGAAACACATGGTAGGTATACACTACGTACATCTATGCCAGTATATGTGCACAGTTGCATATACATGCGTATATCCATAGATGCACTTTCTTAGAAATCATGAGTTCACACTGATAACCTCCAGTTCACCTTCCTAGGCCCTTTTTTTGTCCCCCCACCCCCACCACGTTCCTTGTTTGTGTGTCCTTTCCTCAGTGAAAACCCTGGCTCCCAGCATTAGCACGATTATTCATTTGCTCAGTCTTTTAATACATCCAGAATTATTTCAAGATTGCTTGGTGCATACCACTACCTAACACAGACCCACTTCAACAAGTTCAGGGTTTGTTTGTGATTCTCTGCATCACCCAACACTGAAGGTCTGTTGTTAAATGTTCATAAGTTACTTGGATTGGTTCTTTTTTTTCCCCTCCTCATTGTGGTTGTGATATTCCTTTGAAATACTTTTTGGTTCATCTGTTCGTTCTGCTTTCAGTTTTCCCTTCCCATATTTAGTGGTTTAATTTTCTAATTTGTAGAATATGAGTATGCTTCCAAAAGTCAAAGCTATGCAAAAAGGTATATTTGGAGAATTGTTGCTCCTTCCTAGGTCTCTTCCACTCCTTTCCATTCCCCCTCCTTCAACCCTTCGTAGGTATTGTTTTCTAATTTATCTGTCCTTTATTTCTTTTTGCAAAGACAGACGTGTATATGTTTTTGCTTTTGTTTTCCCTGATTTTTTCCTGAAAAGGTAGCATACTATGTATGCTCTTTTGCACCTTGTTTTTTTCACTTACCTCCTGGAAATACGATGCTGCTTTATAGAGATTGTTATTTTTATTTATTTATATATATTTTTTGCGGTACACGGGCCTCTCACTGTTGTGGCCTCTCCCGTTGCGGAGCATAGGCTCCGGACGCACAGGCTCAGCGGCCATGGCTCACGGGCCCAGCCACTCTGCGGCATGTGGGATCTTTCCGGACTGGGGCACGAACCTGTGTCCCCTGCATCAGCAGGCGGACTCTCAACCACTGCGCCACCAGGGAAGCCTCCGAGATTGTTATTTTTTTATAGTTGCATAGTACTCGATTATGTGAACGTACCATAGTTTGTTCAACTACTGTCCAGTGCTTGGACATCAAAGTAGTATTTTGCAGTTATAAATAATGTTCTAATGCATAACCTTATACTGTTGGAAGTGTATATTCAGGGTAAATTCCTAGAAGTGGGATTTCTAGGTCCAAAGATAAATGGATGCATTTATTTAGATAGTGCTAAATTCCCTTCTATAGAAGTTGTGCCATTTTGCATTCCCGTCAGCAATATATGAGGTTGCCTATTTCCCCACAGTCTTCTTAAGAAAGTATATTATCAAGCTTTTGAATTTTTGCCAATCTGATGGGTAAGAACTTATATCTCAGTGTAGATTTCTCTTATTATGAGTGAAGTTGAATGTCTTTTCATGTTTAAGGTCCATTTTATCTCTCTCTTTTTTTCCTAATTATCTCTTCGTGACTTTCACAGTAGGATTTTTGGTCTTTTATTTTCCTCTCAATTTTTAAAAGTTCTTTCTATATTAAAGATGTTAGCCCTTTATGATATGTTTACAAGTATTTTCTTCTAGTTTATTTGCTTTTTTAACTTTGCTTATGGTGTTCTTTGCCAAAAAAGAGCTTTTTGTTTGTTTTGTTTTGTCAAATTTATTACTCTTTTATTGCCTCTGAAGTTTGAATGATGGTAAAAAGTCTTTCCCTACTCTTAGGTTACAGAAAAGTTCTGGAATCCTTTGTGAAGGACACTTTGGCTATGTGTATCAGAAACCCTCTGTACACTCAACAGTTCTAGTTCTAGGAAAATAGAAATCCTGAGGAACAAAATGTGAACTGTTACGTGTACAGGAACGTTGATCTCAGCATTTTTTATAATAGTGAAAAATTGGAAACAACTTAAATATCCACCAATAGGAAACTGGTTAGATTAGTGGTTCTCAGTCTTATGAGACCCAGTGATTTCTTTTTATAATGTTTTTAAAGCCCCTTTTACTATTTGGAAATGAAATACATAGATAATATAACATAACTATGCCCATGATTTCAAAGAAATAAAAACAATGCCCTAGGACTTCCCTGGTGGCACAGTGGTTAAGAAATCTGCCTGCGAATGCAGGAGACACGGGTTCAATTCTTGGTCCGGGAAGATCTCACATGCCATGGAGCAACTAAGCCCGTGCACCACAACTACTGAGCCTGTGCTGTAAGCCCGCAAGCCACAACCACTGAAGCCTGAGTGCCTAGAGCCTGTGCTCCGCAACAAGAGAAGCCATCTCAATGAGAAACCCGCGCACCACAACGAAGAGTATTCCCCACTCGCCGCAATGAGAGAAAGCCTGTGCGCAGCAATGAAGGCCCAACACAGCCAAAAATAAATAAATTAAGTAATTAAAAAATAATAATATTGCCCTAACTATACTATAAAAGATAAATAAAAGAGAAGTGATTTGTAATAAATAATGTAATTTATAATAATATGTATCAATATGTTTAGACATTACAGTGGAAAACATAATGCCTTTAGTCAGATGCTTGTACCCGTAAGTCAAATCACTGTGCATATTACAACTACAAATGCACAGTGATTCACGTGTGTTGTATTGGTGACTCAAATACCACAAGCTTGAATAACTCTTAGTAAAGTTCCGAACAAAACAAGGTAGAATCTCCTCTTGACGTAATGCAGTTGCCTTCCTGGAAAATTCAATACATATTAAAACTGTCAAAAACATTTTGTTGTATTTAGCATGGAATTATGTTCCAGGTCATGTCATTATGAGCAAGTTTTCACCTACTTGAACGTCTGGTGGGACATTTGAAAGTTGTGCAGGAGACTGGCCAATTCTTTGTTGTGTAGGAATATCTTGAGTGTTGAAGGATATCTAGCATCCCTGATCCCAGCCTGCTAAGTGCCAGTAGTGCTCCCTAGTCATTGTGGCAACAAAAAAGCATCTCCTCAGATTTCCATAATACCTTCCTAGGAGGCAGTTGAAAACCATTAGGTTAGATTAAATAGATATAATGGACTATTATTCATCCATTAAAAAGAGTGAGGAAGATCTATGTGTACCATCATGAAAGATGTTGACAATATATTATCAAGTGAAAAAACAGGCTATAAAATGTGCGGTATCCCACTTTTGTTAAAATATACACACGTACATAGAAGAAAGGCTGGAAATCAGAATGTTAATAGAGGATGACATACTTTATACTTTTTATTGTCTAAAATTTTTGAAACTATAAATTGAACTTTTACAAAATAATTATCTTTTTTTTTTAACATCTTTATTGGAGTATAATTGCTTTACAGTGGTATGTTAGTTTCTGCTTTATAACAAAGTGAATCAGCTGTACATACACATATATCCCCATATCTCCTCCTCCTTGTGTCTCCCTCCCATCCTCCCTATCCCACCCCTCTAGGTGGTCACAAAGCACTGAGCTGATCTCCCTGTGCTATGCAGCTGCTTCCCACTAGCTAGCTATTTTACATTTGGTAGTGTATATATGTCCATATTACTCTCTCACTTCGTCCCACCTTACCCTTCCCCCTCCCTGTGTCCTCAAGTCCATCCTCTACGTCTGCATCTTTATTCCTGTCCTGCCCTTAGGTTCTTCAGAACCTTTTTTTTTTTTTTTTTTTTTTAGATTCTATATGTGTTAGCATACGGTATTTTTCTCTTTCTGACTTAGTTCACTCTGTATGACAGACTCTAGGTCCATCCACCTCACTACAAATAACTCAATTTCATTTCTTTTTATGGCTGAGTAATATTCCATTGTATATATGTGCCACATCTTCTTTATCCATTGGACTGTTGATGGACACTTAGGTTGCTTCCATGCCCTGGCTATTGTAAGGAGAGCTGCAGTGAACATTGTGGTACATGACTCTTCTTGAATTATGGTTTTCTCAGGGTATATGCCCAGTAGTGGGATTGCTGGGCCGTATGGTAGTTATATATTTAGTTTTTTCAGGAACCTCCATAGTGTTCCCCATAGTGGCTGTATCAATTTACATTCCCACCAACAGTGCAGGAGGGTTCCCTTTTCTCCACACCCTATCCAGCATTTATTGTTTGTAGATTTTTTTTTTTTTTTGATGTACGCGGGCCTCTCACCGCTGCGGCCTCTCCCGTTGCGGAGCACAGGCTCTGGATGCGCAGGCCCAGCGGCCATGGCTCACGGGCCCAGCCGCTCTGTGGTATGTGGGATCCTCCCGGACCGGGGCACGAACCCACACCCCCCGCATTGGCAGGTGGACTCTCAACCACTGCGCCACCAGGGAAGCCCCTGTTTGTAGATTTTTTGATGATGGCCATTCTGACTGGTGTGAGATGATACCTCATTGTAGTTTTGATTAGCATTTCTCTAAAAAACAATTACTTCTTGACATGAGGGTTTAAAAACTCTTTAGGTCAGTCATTGGCCAATTTTTTGTTGTTGAAGAAAGTTTGAGGAAAGAAAAGCAAGCTCATATCATTAAAAGAAAAGGATGCGAGGGCTTCCCTGGTGGCCCAGTGGTTGAGAGTCCGCCTGCCGATGCAGGGGACACAGGTTCGTGCCCAGGTCCGGGAGGATCCCACGTGCCATGGAGCGGCTGGGTCCGTGAGCCATGGCCTCTGAGCCTGCGCGTCCGGACCCTATGCTCCGCAACGGGAGAGGCCACAACAGTGAGAGGCCCGCGTACCGCAAAAAAAAAAGAAACAAAATGATGTGAGGAAGAAGGTAATTTGGTAAAAATTGACATTTAATATAAAATAATTTTTGTTCTTCCATTTCAAAATTTTAAATGGGAGAAGTGGGGTAGTTGCTGTTCCACATGTTTATTTTGAAGCTACTGCCAGAAAGATTACCTTTCTTTCCTCTGTCATTTTTTTCTCCAGGTCTTCATTTAGAAGCAAAAGAAAAGAAAAATAATCACCACTTACAGGAGGGAAAGGTGCCTTGAAGAGTGTTTCTTGGACTTTAGGAAGGAAAATGCTATTGCAGAATGTGAGAAATTCTGCGCCAGGCCAAACAGATTAAATCCCTTCTCTACCTTCAGAGCCTGTTTTCTTAGACTTCTGTTGATCACAGAGAACAACTCTGCTAGGTTGCCCTGACTCAAGAGTGGCAGAGTTTGGGACAGCCAGGGACACACACACATCAGCATTTTTATGACTTTAGAGAGTTTGGATTATACTCCTTGCCTTGATATTGCGGAGACAGTACTGTTATTGGAACTGGAGGAAGGTCTGCTCTGTTCTCTACTTACTGTGGGAGAAAGGGAGGAAGCTGTCCTGAGTTTAACTCCCAAATCAAATATGAAGTAGTACATCCCAAGACATGTTTAAAGGGTTTTTCTTTACCAACTTTTTATTATGAAAAATTTCAAACTTATAGAAAGTTGCAAGAACAGTACAGCAATTATTGCCCATTACCCAGACCCAGCAGTTATTAACATTTTGTCAGATTGGCTTTATCTATAACTATAGATGTGTTATGTAGGTATGTGACATTATTTTCCCCTGGGAAAATAAACTGTGGGCATTATGAAACTTCCAGTTAAAACTTGTGTTTGTAAATTTCTCTGCAGGGGCAATATCTACTTAAATGCTATTTAAAATAGTAGATACACTGTAGGTAGGAACAAAGCTGGCCTGAAATAAAAAGGAACATAATTTTTGTTTTTTCTTACTTGGAATGAGCTCATCTTGTCTCCATGAACTTTTCAGCACAGCTTACTACCTTGTGTAATCATTTGCAGATTTTCACCTTCTCGCATTTAAGATAATCATAAGGTGTTTTGAAGCTAGTATATTCTTCTTTTTGTTATAGATGATCCCTCTGATAAGCCACCTTGCCGAGGCTGCTCCTCCTACCTCATGGAGCCTTATATCAAGTGTGCTGAATGTGGGCCGCCTCCTTTTTTCCTGTGCTTGCAGGTAACTCTTTAAGGGGAGGCTTGCCTAGTTTTATGGATATAGTAAATTCAGAGATGACTGTCAATTGCTCAGAAGGACCATACCTTATTAAGTCTATTTTTTCCAGTCAATATTGAATTACACATTTTACCAGTGAAAAATTGGGGAACAGAGCAGGATGGATGAGATAGACTGTTGAATATTCCACTTCCGTGTATCAACCTAATGCTGTTTTTACCAGTAAATTTCAAGTATTGGGACTACAAGAAATAGAATTGGAGGATTATTCCTTTTGATAGCACCTATGACACTGTTTTTTGTCTTACTGAAGAGTGATGTTTGGGCAGGTGACAAACCAGGGAACAAACTATTTCGTCGATGATAGTGGTAATAGCAATACTAATGATAAGTGCTGGGCTTCCCTTGTGGCGCAGTGGTTAAGAATCCGCCTGCCAATGCAGGGGACATGGGTTTGGGCCCTGGTTCTGGAAGATCCCACATGCTGCGGAGCAACTAAGCCCATGCGCCACAACTACTGGGCCTGCGCTCTAGAGCACGCTAGCCACAAATACTGAGCCCGCGTGCCACAACTGCTGAAGCCCATGCACCTAGAGCCCGTGCTCCGCAACAAGAGAAGCCACTGCAATGAGAAGCCCGCACACTTCAACGAAGAGTAGCCCCCGCTCACCGCAACTAGAGAAGGCCTGTGCGCAGCAACGAAGACCCAACGCAGCCAAAAATAAATAAAATTTTAAAAAATTGTTTAAAAAAAATACTAATGATAAGTGCTTACTCTGTGCCAGGCACTATCTTGAGTACTTTGCATGAATTAACCTTTAAATCAAAACTGCAACCCTAGGAAGTAACTATGATTAGTATCCCTATATTATAAAGGAAACTCAGGCAAAGAGAGGTTAAATAATTGGCTCAGGGTCACACAGCAAATACCATATTTTATCAGATCCAAGATGCTGTTGATTAAAAGAAACATCCCAATTTCAGAAATGTTAAAGTGTAAAAATGGCTGATGGAAGTTGTAATATACTTTTCATTATAAGATGAATCCACATTTCAGAGTTTTAAAATATGAAATAATACATGTCTTAGAATTGCTGAAATAAGCTAAGAGCCAGGATTCAAATTTAGGCAGTCTGCTTCCAGGGCTTATGCTTTTATAAAAGGAGGAGTTGTCCTAGGAAAAACTCTTTTTTTCAGATCATTGTTTTTCTCTATGTGGGCCATTGAAAGGCTGCGATCATGAACTTAACCTTCCTGTTGTGGCTGCAGACAAGACTAAATGAATTCTTAAAAACTCATCACAAGAGTAAAATACCCCCAAGCCATCTTCTGTCCTTTAAGAAAGCATTTCAAAACGTAGCTTTTTGGTAACTTAATTTTCTTTTCTTTTGCAGTGTTTCACTCGAGGATTTGAGTACAAGAAACATCAAAGTGATCATACTTACGAAATAATGGTAATGATGAAGTTGTAGGAATTTCCCTTCATTTTCAAGTATTATACTGGGAATTAGTCTTTTTATTTCTTCATCTGCAAGTATCTCACTTTTCTTTCGCCCACTTCTGGATTAGGTAATCGTTGCGCAATAAGCTTTTTAGGGTTTTATGGATCTTCTAAGGCATTTAAGTCCAAAAACTCATTTTATATACTCAGATTTTTGGTTTAAATTAGAAGGAATTTAAAGGAAGTGCTTTTTGAGATTTACTAATATAAGGATCAGAGGTTTGTGGTTTTCTAAGTTCATTGATAAACATGCAGTAAATGTGTTGTCGCTGTGTTTGGCTAATGGCATTTTTATGTGGTTTGTGTGGGCAGTGGTGATGTTTATCTCTGGCACTCAACCTCCCCAGCCTCGGGAAAATTAGTTACCCTCGGAGAGTTAAGTTGTAAAATGGATGTAGGGTGAATAACATAGTAATATACGGAATCACTTTGAAAAGGTAGACTGACTTATAGGCCAGAATAAGACTTGGCTGTAATTTGATTGTTTGCCGCCTCTAAAGAAGGAATGAGAGGCACATGTTGGCAGTGTCCTTCCAATATCTAGCCAGAGGAACAGGCACTTTAATAAGCCAAAGTGAATATGTGGTATGCTTAACAGGTTTATATACAGTACCTTTGTCAGTTATCAGAGCCTAACTCCTAGTTCACCAAGTAGTTTTCTTACATTTGGCCTCCCATGTTGTTTTTCTTACAGGAAGGAATGCTGGTTGGGCATCTACTTGACAGTAATTTCACATCATGGGTTAATCCATTGATACCTGTGTTAGTTTTCTCTTGCTGCCATAACAACGTAACCAAAAACGAAGGAGCTTAAACAACAACACAAATTTATCCTCTCACAATTCTGTTGGTCAGAAGACCATTAGACTCAGTGGTTTGCTCCAGATTCTGTAAGGCTGAAATGAAAACGTTGACCTGTCTGCGTTTTTATCTGGAGACCCTGCGGGAGAATCCACTTCCAGTCCACTTCATTCTCATTCAAGTTGTTGACAGAATTCACTGCTGGGAGGTTGTAGGACTGATGCTACTGTTTCCTTATTAGTTGTTGGCCAGGGCTTCCTCTTAGTCTCTAGAGGTTCCTGGCCCTCATTCTCAGTATTCAAAGCCAGCAATGGCAGGGAGTCCTTGAGGGTTCCTGATGAAATGGCTTGGCGTCTCTCTGACCTCTCCTGGTTCATCTCTCCTGTGCTGAATCTCTCTGACTCTTCTGCCTCTCTCTTCTACTTTTAAGGGCTGTGTGATTATATTGGGCCCACCAGCATAATCTCCTTATTTTACAGTCAGTTGATTAGTACCTTAATCCCATTAGCATAGTCCCTTCACAGTAATATCTAGTTAGTGTTTGATTGAATAATCAGGGGACAGGAATCTTGGGGGCACTGGGGGACATCTTTAGAATTCTGTATACCACAGCGCTGTAGCATATCTACTTCAGTCTCTTAAAAGTTTAGAAAGGGTAACTCAGCATCTCCAAGTCTGATTATTTATGAAGTCTTATTTAAGTGAATTTCTGGGCCTGTAATGCTGAGAGTCAGATCCTGGTCCATAATGAATTAGTCAAAGAAATGCTCCTTAGTAAGAGTTCTTGGCAGCCAGCTGTCTAGCCTTCCCCTGCCTCTTTCTAAACACCGTCAGTCTTCTAAGTAGTTTCTTCACTAATTATAAGATTTGGAATACATTTTTTAATATTAGACTGTTTTTTAGAGAGTTACAGGTTCACAGCAAAATTGAGTGGAAAGTACAGAAATTTCTCTGCCCCCGCAAATGCATAACCTCCCCCATTATCAACATCCCCCACCAGAATTGTACATACATTATCATTGACGAACCTATGTTGACACCTCATTATCACCCAAAGTCCATAGTTTACATTAGGGTTCACTCTTGGTGATATACATTCTATGGGTTTTTAGAAATACATAATGATGTGTACCCACCATTATAGTATCATACAGAGTAGTTTCATGTTCCTAAAAATCTTCTGTGTTCTGCCTGTTCATCCGTGCCTCCCCCCAGCCTCTGGTAACTACTGATCTTTTTACAGTCTCCATGGTTTTGCCTTGTCCAAAATGTCATATAGTTGGAATCATACAGTGTGTAGCCTTTTCAGATTGGCTTCTTTCACCAAGTAATATGTATTTAAGTTTCCTCCATGTCTTTTCATGGCTTAATAGGTCATTTCTTTTTTAGCACTGAATAATATTCTGTTGTCTGGATGTATCACAGTTTATTTATTCATCCACCTACTGAAGGACATCTTGGTTGCTTCCAAGTTTTGACAATTAAGAATAAAGCAGCTATGAGTATCCATGTGCAGGTTTTTGTATGGACATAAGTTTTCAACTCCTTTGGGTAAATACCAAGGAACATGGCTGCTGGATCACATGGTAAGAGTATGTTTAGTTTTGTAAGAAACTGTCAAACTGCCCAAAGTGGCTGTACCATTTTGCATTCCCACCAGCAGTGAAAGAGAGTTCCTGTTGCTCCACATCCTCGTCAGCATTTGGTGTTGTCAGTGTTCTGGATTTTGGCCATTCTGATAGGTATATAACGCTATCTTGTTGTTTTAACTTGCATTTCTCTGACAACATATGATGTGGAACATCTTTTCATATGAATTTTTTTTTCCCTTTTGTTAATTGCAAAATGAATGAAGGGCTGGGGGAGAGTATGGTCAAAGTAGCTGTGGCTCTGAGTTCATTTCACCAGGGTTATCAGATCTTCAGAAAGTTGGCTTATTCTTCCTAAATTCACACAAGAATGCCTAGAACCAGAATACAAATTTATTCATTTGAATTGTGAAAATAATTCCTTAAAGGATAATTCAGTATAGTTTGGGTAGATTGAAGTTATCCACTGCCGGCAAGCTGACCATGAGCTCTCTTCAGCTGTTCTGGGCACCATCCCTTCTGCATAATGCTGACGGCACGAAGTTTCACTCCAAGTCCACCTAACTCTTCAGATTACTTCATCCTTTTCTCACATATTCTTTACCCATACAAACACATTTCAGAATTCTGTCCTTTATTTTGTAGAGCTTTTGGAGGTTACTAATACTCTCTTTTTTCTGCTAGTCTTTATCTATTCCCAGATAAGGAAAAGAAGAATCTTTCCTTCCGTAGGAATAATGACCAAATTTTGCTTCTCTACACACGAAGCCACTAAAAACTTGATTTTTTTCTTTTTGCATATGAAGCCTCAGAAAACTTTAAATGGTTTTCAGTACTTTTGCCATCTCACAGTGCTGTATTTTTGGAAGTTGCTCATGCTGTAGTGGGTGGTGCATTAATCAAGATTTCTGAGTTCTTTGCCTATTTTTGTCTTATAATTCTTAGAACCTTAAACAAGTCAAGGCACCTCTTTCAGCCACACCCTTTATACCAGTGATTCTTAAACTTTAGTGCATAAGAATCACCTGGGAGATTCTTAAAATTATAGATTCCTAGGCCTCACTGTCAGAAATTCTGGTTCAGTAGGGCCAAGATTGGGTCCAGAAATTGAATAATATTGATTCAACTTTAAGAAAACCTGACATGCCCATTTATTTTTTGGTGTAGGAAGTCTTTCTGGTTTATCTCACAGTAAAGTTGGTGAGGACTAATTAATATTCTAAAATACTCTTTTAGAAATAACAGGCTTTTCAACTATGAGTTGTCATATTTACCTGTATTCATGGTACTTTCCAGATTGAGTGATTATTTTGAATTTAATACAGACATAGACTCTGAAATTTCTCTTTTGGATCTCGTATCTGAAATATCTCATGTGAGGCATATTCCTAGTACGTGCTGCAACTACTGAAGCCCGCGTATCTAGAGCCCATGCTCCGCAACAAAGAGAAGCCACCGTGATGAGAAGCCCGTGCACTGCAAGGAAGAGTAGCCCCCGCTTGCCACAACTAGAGAAAGCCCACGCACAGCAACCAACGAAGACCCAACACAGCCAAAGATTAATTAATTAACAAACAAACGAAAAAGCTTCATGGTTTAAAATAACAGCCATTTTATTATCTCTCACAGTTTTGTGGGTCAGGAATTCAGATAGGCACCATGAGAGTAGCTTTCATTGGTTCCACATGGTGTGCGGGGAATGGAAGTCCAAGGGGTTTTTTTCACTTTTAGCACCTCAGAATGGCTTGAGTTGGTTGAACTGGAATATCTTAACTGCCTGAGGCCTTTGGTTCCTCTCCAGGTAGCCTTAGGGCCTCTCCCTCTCCATGTGGCCTCTCCACGTGGTCTTTCCAGAAAGGAGGCTAGAATTCTTATGTGGTGGTTCAGGGCTACCAAAGACGAAAAAGTAGAAGCTGCCAGGCCTTCTTAAGCAAGTCACAGGTTCAACCCATATTAAATGGGAAGGGACCACGTGAAGGTGTGAATTCTAGAAGTTCATTAGGGGCCACCATTGTAATCAGCTACCACATATAGTGTAATAAATTCCCATATACCTGTCACTGGTTCTTAAAATTGCCAACTCATACCCTATCTTGTTTCATCTAAACCCGTACCCCTCCAGCTTATTTTGAAACAAATCCCCTAGATATCATATCATTTCATCTGTAAATGTCTCATTAGGTCACTCTAAAATTTTAAAGTAACTCAGTTCACATTTCTCCAGTCATCTCAAAAAAGCTTTTTTAAAAAAAACTCTGCTCTCTTCTCCACACCTGAAACAATCACTATTCTGATTTTTATCACCATAGATCAGTTTTGCATATTCTAGAACTGCATATAAATGGATTCATTCTGTCTGTACTCTTGTTTCTGGTTTCTTTTCATTCAGCATGTTTTTGAGATTTATTCAAGTTGTATATAATAATAGTTCATTCTTTTCTGTTACTGAGTAATATTTCATGGTATGAGCATAGCACAGTTTGTTTATCCATTCTCCTGTTGATAGAGACTGGGCTTTGCCTAGTTTGGGGCTATTAAGAGTAAAGCTGCTGTGAGGGACTTCCCTGGTGGTCCAGTGGTTGGGATTTTGCCTTCCAATACAGGGGGTCTCGTTGGAGAGCTAAGATCCAACATGCGTCAGGGCCAAAAAACCAAAACATAAAACAGAAGCCATATTGTAACAAATTCAATAAAGACTTTAAAAATGGCCCACATCAAAAAAAAAAAAAGAAAAAAAGAAAGGGACTTCCCTGGTGGTGCAGTGGTTAAGAATCCGCCTGCCAGTGCAGGGTACACGGGTTTGAGCCCTGGTCCGGGAAGATCCCACATGCCGCGGAGCAACTAAGCCTGTGCGCCACAACTGCTGAGCCCGTGCTCTAGAGCCCGCGAGCCACAACTACTAAGCCGACATGCCACAGCTACTGAAGCCCGCATGTCTAGAGCCTGTGCTCCGCAACAAGAGAAGCCACCGTGATGAGAAGCCCACGTACTGCAACAAAGAGTAGCCCCTGCTCGCCGCAACTAGAAAAGCACACGCAGCAATGAAGATCCAATGCAGCCAAAAAATAAATACATAAATAAATTATTATTATTATTATTATTTTTGGCGGTATGCAGGCCTCTCACTGTTGTGGTCTCTCCCGTTGTGGAGCAGGCCTAGCCACTCCACGGCATGTGGGATCTTCCCGGACTGGGGCACGAACCCGTGTCCCCTGCATTGGCGGGTGGACTCTCAACCACTGCACCACCAGGGAAGCCCATAAATAAATTAATTTTTAAAAAATACTTTAAGAAAGAAAAAAAGAATAAAGCTGCTTTGAACATTTTTGTATAAGGCTTTCTATGGACGTATATTTTCGTTTTTCTTGGGTAAACACTTAGGAGTGGAATTGCTGGATCATAAAATAAATGATTATTTAACTTTTAAGAAACTGTCAAAAAGTTCCCTTAAATGGTTGTATCACTTTACACCTCAGCTAGCAGCGTATGAGAGTTCTGATTGCTCCACATGCTTGCCAAGTTTTGTTATTGTCATTTTCTTCATCCTGGTATTCTAGTGGGCATGGGGAATGTGTAGTGGTGTCATCATTTTTCTTTTACCTTTTACAGTGCTATTTGGAATTCAGATATGGTCCATACATTCCAATTGATTGCCTCATACATTTATCCTGTGGGTTCTCCCTCTCCTTCCCCTCCTTCTCTCACTCTTTCTCTTGTCTCATATAGTTTGATTGTTTAAAAACCTGGGTTTATCTTACGGATGTTACTGCAGTCTAGATTTTGCTGATTAACGTGTTCCTCTGACTTCTGTGTTTCCTATAAATTAGTAGTTAATATATACTGGCTATATCAGATTCATTCATGATCATTGTTTAGATCTTTTCTTCTGGGATTGCAAAATACATAGTTATCTTTCAATTCTATCACTCCTTTTAATTTATGAGATTAAATAATTCTGTAAAAAGAAAGTTTATTATCTATGTGGTCACCCTGAGGTAAAGTTTGTACAGAAGGGCAGGATAAATTATTTCCATTATTTACTAGTTTTCAAAGTATGAGTTGGTTCCCTGGCATCCTCTAGATATTTAGAATGTTTAATGTGTTGTAATCCTTTGCAGTTCTTATTAATTCAGAATGTTCCATTTTTGGTCAGTGGGAGCCTCTCCAAGTTGACCTCTGAATCCTTTTGACGGGACTCTTCGTCTTTGAGAGTTTCTTTGATTTCCAGTGTAATGAAGTGTTCCAGTCTCATCTTGTACATTTCCTACCCAAACCTGGAATTGCCTTTTTCTTCAAGGAGCCCTGGTTCCTTTAGTGGGAAATTGTATTTAGAGACCACATACTGGGTACTAGAAGTGTTAATTGCTACTGGGTTTGTCATTTTTTCTAGACCTTTTCACTGAACAGTGATAGGAATTTTTTTTTAATTTCTTGTACAATTTTTAAAGGTGACACGTCATTTACAGTTATTACAAAATACTGGCTGTGTTTCCTGTGTTGTACAATACATCCTTGTAGCCTCTCTTACACCCAGTAGTTTGTACCTCCCACTCCTCCACCCCTGTATTGTTCCCCCCTCTCCCTGACTGGTAATCACTAGTTCTCTATATAGGAAATTATTGTTTTAAGACAAATACATCATGAGTTCATACTAAAACTTTCTTGTTTTTTAAATTTATTTATTAATTTATTTTTTATTTTTTTGGCTGCGTTGGGTCTTCATTGCCGCGCACGGGCTTTCTTAGCTACAGTGAGTGGGGGCTGTTCTTTGTTGCAGTTCCCGGGCTTCTCATTGCGGTGGCTTCTCTTGTTGCGGAGCATGGGCTCTAGGCACGCGGGCTTCAGCAGTTGTGGCACGCGGGCTCAGTAGTTGTGGCTTGTGGGCTCTAGAGCGCAGGTTCAGTAGTTGTGACGCACGGGCTTAGCTGCTCCTCAGCATGTGGGATCTTCCCGGACCAGGGCTCGAACCCATGTCCCCTGCATCGGCAGGCGGATTCTTAACCACTGTGCCACCAGGGAAGTCCCCATACTAAAACTTTCAATTCAAATGACAAGACTACATGGTTTTACATAGCCTCATAGATCTTACATCTCTTTTTTTTCCCCAAGCTCCAAGTCCCACTGTGCAGTGACACCAATACAGTTACTTATTTGCTTTACCCCACAGCATATCAACATGTAATAATCTCAGAACAACTGTACCAACACTACTTGAAAACAGTTTAAGATTTTTTTGGCAGTTCCTTTTACTTTTAAGGTATATTCTACTAGAAATAAATAGTCAAGTTACTGTGTTTTAGTCACTTGGGATTGTTTCTTCCTGTGTGATTATGCCTTAAAATTAATTCACAGGTTTATGTCATTTTGCTTTTGATTCTTGTGATTTTAAAATTTAATAGTTAATGTACAGTGTTTATGTTTTCAAAGTCAAGTCTACAAACAAGGAATATTCAGAGAGGTCCAGCTTCTATCCTTGTCCTTTCCACCCTATTTCCTCCCTCCCTCCCACATAGGTAACCTTGGTTTTAATGTGTGGTTTATTCTTGCATTTTAAATGATAGAAATATGCATATTTGTATTCCTATCTTTCTTAGCTAAATGGGAACATACTATAATACTTATCTTTACCTTTTTGCTAAGTTTAAAAAACATATATTTCTGCCTGAGTTACAGTGGCATTTATGGTTGATAATATTTATTGTAGACTCTTGTAGCTAATGGTGGAAGTAGAGGTGGGGGGGTGTGGACAGCTAATAAGAATGTACTGTAGGCACCTCTCAATACCATGAGAATAACAGCCATTTGACTATAATTAGGATTACATTTGGGGTTGCCGGGTTCCATTTCTGTGTCTGTTCTTAGGCCAAACTTTTTCTTCCTTAGACCTCAGATTTTCCTGTTCTTGACCCCAGCTGGACTGCTCAAGAAGAAATGGCCCTTTTAGAAGCTGTGATGGACTGTGGCTTTGGAAATTGGTAAGAGCTTGGGAATAAGGGTTCTCCTGCGCTAGTGGGCTCCAAAAAGAAGGTGCTGTTGAGGGTAAAAGGAGGAGCCTCAGGAAAAGGAGTTTGGGGGCCATATGTTGCTTTTCTATTGACCCATGACTTAGAGACAAGTCCTCTTCCCCTCTGCACATTATTTTCCAAGGCCTAAATGCCTCACACGGCTATGAGATGTTTAGTGGTCCATGACTCGATAGCTCTAAAGGGCTGCTTTGGACATATCCACACAAGGAAGGTTGGTTATTCCTTTCTGAATAGTGGGGAAGTTTAGACTTATTAGTTATTGCTCCTTTCTGATTTCTGAATTTTTCTTGGCTGTAGATGCCCTCGTCATTTAAGTGAGTCAGACTTTAGACAACCATGGCTTACCTGAGATTCAAGTTTGACAGACTGCCTATCCTCATTGCCTGTTTTTAGCTTGTAGATACCTGCAAGAACTGAATAGCACTCATGGCTGTTGCCATGTGAGGTGACACTGCTTACTAATAATACCACCACTTTCATTTTTACCTTTTGGGAGTATTTTCACACCGATGATTTCATTTTGTGAACTAGATAGCAGAGGCTTTTTTTTTTTAATGATTTTATTTAGTTAGTTAGTTATTTTGGCTGAGTTGGGTATTTCTTGTGTTGCGCAGGCTTCCCATGGCAGTGGCTTCTCTTGTTGAGGACCACGGGTTCTAGGCACGCGGGCTTCAGTAGTTGTGGGTCGTGGGCTCTAGAGCACAGGCTCAGTAGTTGTGGCTCATGGGCTTAGTTGCTCCACAGCATGTGGGATCTTCCCGGACCAGGGATCGAACATGTGTCGCCTGCCTTGGCAGGCGGATTCTTAACTAATGCACCACCAGGGAAGTCCCAGCAGAGGCTTTTTTTTTTTCTTTTTTTTTTTTTTTGCGGTATGCAGGCCTCTCACTGCTGTGGCCTCTCCTGTTGTGGAGCACAGGCTCCGATGCTCAGGCTCAGCGGCCGTGGCTCACGGGCCCAGCCGCTCCGTGTCATGTGGGACCTTCCCGGACCGGGGCACGAACCCGCGTCCCCTGCATCGGCAGGCGGACTCTCAACCACTGAGACACCAGGGAAGCCCCGGAGGCATTTTTAAATATATTTTGTTCATGAAGAATCTGAAGCTTAGGGAGTTAAAATGACTTCTTACGACCACATAGTTTATTAGTGAAGGGCCCTTAACTAGCTCTTCCTTGTCCTGACTTCCTAGTGTAGATAATCTATCCTGATGTTAATAGAATAATACTGTGCTGCCTCCCTTACGTCCAGGGCCTTGAAGAAGGAGAGTTGAGTTCCGTCCACATTTTGCTCGTATCCATTCATTCAACATTTATTAAGTATCTCAAAATACTGGTTACTATGGGAATACCAAAGAAGATAGGAAAAGTGATCATTCGCTTGCTAGTTACCTTTGGCCTGGTTTTTCACTTTTGCCTACCATTCTAACTGTAAAATAGGCTAATCCTCTTTGTCCCCCTTCCCTCTCAGCAAAGACCACAAAAAGACCATTGTTTCTCTATCCGCTAAGATACTATTAAGTAAGTAAGACACTAAGCTTGGTGGTGAGGATGCTAGAGCCAAGAATTATGACATGTATCCTGACCTCAAGAAGCTTATAGTCTAGTAGGGGAATCAAAATATATGTACAGATGATTGAAGTACACAAAGCAGAGCATAGTAATGGCTTAGGAAAAGGACAAGTGAAGTACTGTGGAAGAGAGAAGTTGAGAGCAGACTTGGAGAGATTTCACCTCTACCTTTCCATCATCTGGGCCAGGAGTCAGAGGTCTTAAGTAAAAATTAAGTGGCTTTGTCACTTATGTGCTTTGTGTTCTTAAGCAAGTTTCTTAATCTCTTTGGGCCTCATTTTTTCATCTGTGAAATTGAGATAGTAAATACACTACATAGTTAATACTAGGATTTATTTAAATTATGTTGTGAATATTTCTAGCTGAGAGCTTGGTCTGTCGTGAGAGCTGTAGTAAAGAAATGTCTGTTCATGTGAAGTGTTTTGTAAACTATAAAACATGTGAATATAAAACTACTCTTGGGGCTTCCCTGGTGGCGCAGTGGTTGAGAGTCCACCTGCCGATGCAGGGGACACAGGTTCGTGCCCTGGTCCGGGAGGATCCCACGTGCTGTGGAGCGGCTGGGCCCGTGAGCCATGGCTGCTGAGCCTGCGCGTCCTGAGCCTGTACTCCGCAACGGGAGAGGCCACAACAGTGAGAGGCCCGCGTACCGCAAAAAAAAAAAAACAAAAAAACTACTCTTATGTACATTTTAAATGTTCTGAAGTGGCTTATTATTATTTATAGCAATTCTTTCGGTAGAGCCTAGCTTACATATTTTCTAGTGGTCTTCCTTTCTTTTGGTAGAAAAGAAAGGGCTTTTTTTTTTTTTGGCCATGCCGTAAGGCATGTGGGATCTCCATTTCCCGATCAGGGATCGAACCCGCACCCCCTGCATTGGAAGGGCAGAGTCTTAACCAGTGGACCGCCAGGGAAGTCCAGGAAAGGGCTTTTTAAATATTGTTTCCATATCTCGGAATAGCAGGATTTGGAACATCAGATTGCACCAGTACTATGTTTGTATTTGTCTCAATGTTCTGCTGATAGCTCCCTGATACCAGTTTGGAGGTGTCAAGTTCCAGACATTATATAGGTAGGACTTAAAATATGGAAAGAACAAACCATGCTTTGACCATTATGTATAAATGAAAGCATTACTTCCTTCTCTCTTTTTCCACACTCTAGGCAGGATGTAGCCAATCAAATGTGCACCAAGACCAAGGAGGAGTGTGAGAAGCACTACATGAAGCATTTCATCAATAACCCTCTATTTGCATCTACCCTGCTGAACCTGAAGCAAGCAGAGGAGGCAAAAACTGCTGACACAGCCATTCCATTTCACTGTAAGTACCTCCCTGTATCAGTAAGAGAGTTCAGTATTTAGCTTATTATAATTAATCATCTCAGTGTTAAGTCCAAGAAGCAATTTGTTATTTTTGTCCACTTGGTTGTGGTAATAATAGCAAACTTTTCGTTGTCTTTTTTTTAATTTTATTTTATTTTTAATTAATTTATTTATTTTTTTTGCGGTATGCGGGCCTCTTCCGTTGCGGAGCACAGGCTCCGGACGCGCAGGCTCAGCGGCCATGGCTCACGGGCCCAGCCGCTCTGCGGCATGTGGGATCCTCCCAGACCGGGGCATGAACCCATATCCCCTGCGTTGGCAGGCGGACTCTCAACCACTGCGCCACCAGGGAAGCCCATCGTTTTCTTTTTTTTAAATCTTATGTGACTTAGGGACTCATGGGTCTTCTAACAAAACGTAACCAAACCCATGATGAATTATAAATGGACATCTTTGCTGAATGACTCCCAGAGCACGAGTAATGAAATATGAATGTTTTTCTTTGCCCGCCTCTTTCCTCATACTCTCTGGAAACAGTTTCATAGGTGACTAACTCAAAACCTGATGATACCTCCTATTTGGATAGCCCTTTGGATGTTAGCACTTTGTTCTCAAATGCCTTAGACCATTTCTTCCTCATGGCAACCCAGTGAGACAGGCAGAGCAAGTGCTTTTGTTTTGCACACAAGGAAACTGAGATTCAGAAAGGTTAAATAATTTGTACAAGGTCATGGGACTAGTGGATGTTACAGTAGAGCCTGCACTCAATTCTGGCTTACTCCAAATCCAGTGGGGTTTTTTCCCTGTCAGTTGGATGGGATTTGTAAATTGAGATTGGTCCTAAGGGGTAAGGGAGCTGAAGCAGACAGGGTAAATACTTAAATTCTGTAATACTGAAGAAAAGATCCTTGATTTTCTTTCATATTAGGAAAGCAAAAATAAGAGGGAATTTCTGTATTTACTTAGAGGATTCCCTAAGTCTTAGTTTCCTTTTCAAGAAATCAATTTGTTTCCATTAATACTTTATCTTTCTTTACTTTTTCTTTATAAAAATCTCCTGCATTTTATTTATCCTCTCAGACGCTGTCTTTTTCCAAACAAAAATATTTCAGAGTCTAAATTAGGACTTGCTTTGTGTCACTTTTTTATGCTAGTATCTTATTAAGTAACTAAGAAAAACTAAATTCTTTCAGCTACAGATGACCCTCCCCGACCTACCTTTGACTCCTTGCTTTCTCGGGACATGGCGGGATACATGCCAGCTCGAGCAGATTTCATTGAGGTAAGAGAAACTTGTTTTTGTTTAGGATGAGGCTATCTCTCTTACCTATAGGTTCCATACCACTAAAAAGAGATTTTCATAGCACTGTAACTTGTGGAGCCACATTTTCTCCATTTGAGTGCCTTTTTCTCATTTGTAAATATTTCTTTTAGAAAGGTAAAAGTTCTTCAGAGCAAAAACTTATTTCTTTTAAATTATTTTATTTTATTTATTTTTATTTTTGGCTGCATTGGGTCTTCGTTGCTGCGCGCGGGCTTTCTCTAGTTGGGGGGAGCGGGGGCTACTCTTCGTTGCGGTGCGCGGGCTTCTCATTGCAGTGGCTTCTCCTGTTGCAGAGCACGGGCTCTAGGTGCCTGGGCTTCAGTAGTTGTGGCACGCGGGCTCAGTAGTTGTGGTGCATGGGCTTAGTTGCTCCGCAGCATGTGGGATCTTCCCAGACCAGGGCTCGAACCCGTGTCCCTTGCATTGGCAGACAGATTCTTAATCACTGCGCCACCAGGGAAGCCCCAAAAACCTATTTCTTAAGTTTCACTCCACATCTAGGGGGTTTCGAGGTTGTACTATATCGGGGGTTGGCAAACTTTCTATTAAGGTCCAGATAGTAAATATTTTAGATTTTGTAGACCATAAATTCTCCGTTGGAACTAAACTTTGCCATTATTATGCAAAAGCAGCATAGATAATAGTAAACAAATGAGCAGGCCTGTGCTCCAGTAAAACTATTTACAGAAATAGGCAGTGGGCTGAATTTGGTCTATAGGCTGTAGTTTGCTGACCTCTATACTATAGTCACAAGTTTATAAAGAACGATGAATGTGTATAAAAACTACATGTTCTTCATTCAGCCCTGGAGTTAAAAGCCATGTGAATGTAGTCACAAGTCTCTTGATTTATCACCTAATCCGCAATTATAGTACTCTTGGAGGTAATTAAAGTTTAGCAAACTACAGACAATTTTGCTAGCCACACCCAGGTCAGCATTTTGTTCATGGCAGCTGCAATTGTAGAGCTACCTCAGAGACACTACCCCTACAGATTGTAGTCATTGAATAGAACATGAACAAATCTACCCACTGAGCTAGGTAAGCAATATTATGGGATAAATAGAGCCCTAGATGGTGGTAAAAAGGTAGATGAATTAATGCAGGCAATTTTCTTACCTAAATATTGGTTAGGCCAAAAAGTTCGTTTGGGTTTTTCCATAACATCTTACAGAAAAACCCAAACGAACTTTTTGGCCAACCCAATACTCGAAGGGCTAGTAGGAGTTAAGTTTTCTTGAGTTAGATTTCATGAACAGACTACTTTTAGTTTTTAGAACAATATGTTTGGCTTTATTCCTGGACTCATAACTTTCTCATTTTTTGCTGTCACTGCTGCCTGAAAGCCTCTCAGTTTTCTCCCATGACTTATTTACTTATGGCAGTTGTCCTGGCCTTGTACTCCATTCAGTACTTTTTAGCAAGTGTTTGTTTATGTATTTGCTTCTAAAGCATGGCTCCTGTAAAGGCATTACTCAAAGCTGATGGATTTTAGATGGGAATTTTTTTTCCCCAAACAGGAGTTTGACAATTATGCAGAGTGGGACTTGAGAGACATTGATTTTGTTGAAGATGACTCGGACATTTTACACGGTAACATTTTATTACAGCCAGTGTTTTTATTGATTGCAAACTGTGATGACACTGTATTGGGTGCTAGAAATATAAGAATGAATAAAACATGTCTCCTGCCCCTTATGGGACCCAAATTACAGTGGTTAAGTTGCTGAACTTACCCTGTTGCTGGGATTTGACCATAATGAGAAAGATCATTTGTGATGGTGGTGAGAATGTTGATCACATAAGGGTAGTTGGGAATATCCCATCCCTTGGACTGTGTAAGCTTTCTTTTGGCTGAGATGAGCCTACACTGAGGTAATTGGTTAAATGGCCCTCACTGCCTCCTTAAAAGAAAGGGAATCAGGGTGAAGACCTTGGGACTTCAATAACAACTGCTGATACTAGATGTTCACTATAATTTGTTATGCAAAATTTCCCATAGCAGGGGAAAAGAATGGAAGTTCAAGAGTTTTTAGACCAAGATTGGAAATCTCTTGTTTCTCAGAACTGTTGAATTTTTAGCACTTCTGAATTCTCATCTAAGATTAACCCTCTAAGGATTTATGTCAACTCTTTTGTTGTAACGTAAATGGCTAATGCCAACAGGGCTTTCAAAAGTGGATGGTTAGACTTTCAGTGAATGTCTTTTTCCTTCTTTCCATTTTCAGTGAACTACCTATTTAAAATAATCCCCAATCTTCTGTTTCATTTCAGCCCAGAATTGAGGGTGATGCAGTAGGTGAATAATGCTCCTTTGGATTCTGTATTTCCTAAACAACATCTTCATTGCTTTTCTTAAATGTATATCCCAGGTAGGAAAGGCAAGTTAGAATCCTTGTTGCATTTTAAATCAAGTTTTCATGTTGCATTAACTGGTCCTCTGTCACTTGAAGGGGAGTTTTATTCTTCTCTCCGCAGAAGAGCTGACTAGATATTTGTTACATCAGATCTGGGACCAAGAAAGAGTCCTCATAAAAATTTTACCTTTAGAGTTTTTTCTCTACATATTTCTTGAGCAGTTTTTTTCTTTGCAAAATTTCATTTCTCTTCTCCCACACAACTTTAAGGAAAGTCAAAGTGACGTAGATTGAACTAAAAGAGGAAAGCTTTAAAGCAAACTGCTTTAGCATTCACTAGAGCCATTGTGTTTGTTCAGTCTTCCATGTCAATCTCTGCTTTTCAACCCTGATAATGCACGTTATTGTCTATTCTCACCTCGTGTGTCATTCTCTTGAAGGCAGTGTGCAGGTTGCCATTCAGTATTCCTCATCATACACACCAGCTTTAATCAAAATGGTATTGTTTCCTGGCTTATATCTTTCTTATCCAGAATACAAAAAAGCAGTTTCATAAATATCATTCTTTTAGATAGTATTCAAAAGTACTGAACTTTTGAAAGTCAAAATCTCTTATGTCAGTCATGGCTCAACTATGTAAGGGACTTGCTGAATCACTTCTCCAGGCCCTAATCCAAGGTCTTCATTCTTAAGCCTCAACATTATTAAGAAAACTGTAGTAATGGTTGGTATTTAATTTCACTCTTCATCCTTTGTGGAAGCATGATTTGCAATTTCTGCTGGTACACTTATGGTCCCTTCTGTAATTAAGTGAGGGCAAAAGGGAAAAAAATCAAAAAGAAGCAATTGATTAGCAAGTTTTATTTCAGTTAGCATTTCAAACCTATAACATACTTTAGTTATTTGTGTTCTTTCTACAGTTTCTACAGCCTTTTAAGTTATTTGATTCTAATTCATTTGAACTAAGAATCAGTTATTGATTGTTATACATAAGCAGTTTTTGTTTTTTTGTTTTTTTAATTAATTAATTTATTTATTATTTTTGGCTATGTTGGGTCTTCGTTTCTGTGCGAGGGCTTTCTCTAGCTGCGGCGAGCGGGGGCCACTCTTCATCGTGGTGCGCGGGCCTCTCACTATCGCGGCCTCCCTTATTGCGGAGCACAGGCTCCAGACGCGCAGGCTCAGTAGTTGTGGCTCACAGGCCTGGTTGCTCTGCGGCATGTGGGATTCTCCCAGACCAGGGCTCAAACCCGCATCCCCTGAACTGGCAGGCAGACTCTCAACCACTGTGCCACCAGGGAAGCCCCATAAGTAGTTTTAACAGCGCTTATATAATAATAATCCCTGCCTCTCCTTTCCCTCCCTGTCTAGTAGTGAACTGTAAGATGTTTAGATGGGTGCTTTTTAAAAGGTGATAGCGTCATAAAGAGGTTTGGCAGGACTGGAGATCAAAGGGAAGACTTGCTGGTGCCACAAAGGGGTGCTTTGTTTATGGTTCTAAGTTCTCATATTAGCTCCTTTGGCAGTATGACCCACTGTCCAGTTGGGCACATATTGTTCCAGCAGTTTCTCCTGGAACTCTCAGTGAAGGGGACTAGGAGCCCAAGGAAACTAGGAGGGAATGAGAAGGAGCTTTCTATGCACACCTAGAACAGAAAGAGGGGCACATATTTTGTGCACATCAGGACAGTGATTCAACCTCAGGCTTGCTTCTGAGTCACTGTGATCTTGGGCAAGTCCTTGGAAATTTGCATGCTGTTTCTTTGTGTCCCTGGCCAGCAAAGAACAGATGATGCTGATTAGTCAGGGTGAATGTCTCCAATGAAACGTGGTACATAATTCAGATTGGTGTTATTGCCATTCCATTATGCCATTATACTCCTAATATTACTGAGCATTAATAACATTCCTTTTACGTTTCCTCACAACTACTAGAAGGAAGTAAACTGTTTGGCTGGGCTTTGTATCCCATCCCCTAGAAAGACTACATCTAGAAAATTGGGTGATGCCAGGAAGCTCTTTTCCTCACCCAAGACTTTTGCTGTGATTCACGGAATTTGTCTAATAAAGGGGGTTTAAATGGTCCATTATAGAGGCCTGGGACACAATGGAGGGACATGTAATTACATTCCACCATACCAGAAGTCTTTCAGAATGAGCCCCCAAAAGATATTGCATGTGAAGTAGTGTCTAAGGAAGAAAATAAGGAGGTTCTGAGATCCCTAAATGACACCTCCTCGTATTTTATTGAAATAAACAGAAATTATTGGTCCAGAGAGAGAGATGCAAAAGACATAACTCGGCGCTCCCTGTGGCATGTTGTGTGATGTCAGTGCAGACACACAGCATAGTTTCCTTTTCCTTAGGGGACATCGCTCTCCATCTGCTTTCATTTGGGGAAATCTCTCCTAAATTTATGGACTCTTCTTTCTCAGAGTTTCACAGGTGCTAAGCCCTGCGTGCAGCATCTTCTAATCATCGCT